>NC_143058.1:13958750-14110000 GCF_052426305.1 Pelodiscus sinensis | reverse complement strand
TCGAAAGGGTGCAGCATGCTTTGCTTCTCTGCGGGGGAGGGCTGAGGCAGTTAGGCTGCTGGCAAGCCTGGTGTATTCCTTGCTTCTCCCTGAATGCCAGGTCTGGGATCTGGCAAGGCCCTTTGTGCTCTGGGTTTCCAGTGAGAGGGCAGCACTTGACCCAATATTTGGTGCTTTCGTGTGTCAGTCTTGTGGCAAGCAGAAAGAGGAATAACCCCCCACTCTTTCACTCCAGCAGCATTCTCTGTAGGCTGAAAAGGAATCAGAAAGAACAAAACACTTGCCAAAGTGGACCAAATCTAGGACCATCTCCTCTCAATTTGACCCATAGCAATACTGTGTCTCTCACCTCATGACTACTCAGCTTCTTCCGTAGCCTCTTCCGCAGGCCCTTCTCCAACGCCTTTTGGAAATCTGCATGCATTATATGAGCCAGTTCTTCTTTGTTCTACTTTATTGACACATTCAAAGAATTCAATTGATTACTGAGACGGTGTCCTTTGCAGAATCCATACTGGTTAGATCTTATCACATCTTAATCGTCTGGGTGTTTTGTTCTGTGTTTAATTATCTTTCCAACCCATTTGCCAGGTACAGCTGAAGGCTGCTGGTCTATAATTCCCCAGCTCACCTCTAGAGCCAATTTTAAATATAGAGACATCATTGGCTGCTCTCCAATCCTCTAGAAGAGTGGCTGCTTTTAATGACCAATTGAATATTTTTATTAGCAGCTCAGCCACTTCATACTTAAGCTCCTAAGGACTCCCAGATAGACCACATAAAGCTGGTGACTTACTGTTTTAAATTATCCATTTGCTCCAGCACCTCTTTTCCTGACACCTCACTCTCTGACAGCACTTCCTCTTTGTTACCAGAAAAAAGTCCAATGTTGGAATTTCCCCATTGTCCTCAGCAGTGGAAGCTATGCAAAGAAATCATTTAGCTTCTCAGCAATGTCCCTTATTTGCATGAATTACTCCATCAAAGCCCAGGGGACCAAGAATAACCATGAATTCCATTACAGGCTTCCTGCTTCTGATCCACTTAAAGCACGAGGACGAGGGAACCTCAGGCCTAGGAGCCGGATGTGGCCGCCGGCTCGTCTGGATCTGGCCCCCAAGGCTCAGGGCTCCCCCCATCATTTGGAAGCCTGTGCTAGCACTCCAGCACCCCCTGCTGCTCCACCGCGGGGCTGGAGCACACAAAATGTACTAGCCTGGGCCCCCAAGTCTCTGCTGCGTGAGGGGAATGTGAGGAGTGTCTTTCTCCTTCTTGGTCAAGGGCCACATTAGTGAGGGTTTGCTTGTTTTTTCCCACATTTGTGTGCAGCCCCCAACTGATTTTTCTGTGGGTCAGCGGCCCCTGACCCAAAAAAGGTCCCCACCCCTGACTTAAAGAATCTCTTGTTACTTGTTTTTACACCTGTAGGTATGTGCTCTTTGGAATCTAGCTTCTGGCCCTTCTGAATTGTTACTTATTGCCTCTGTAAAATAGAAAAAAGAGACAGGCATGCACCAGACAGGCAGGGGCTTATGTGCTCAGCTAGCCTTTCTGGACTTGACAACATCCACCGTGTGTACAAATCAAGGAAACACTAACAGACATGGTAAAGTCTAACCTAGTTCGAGGAACAATCATCTATTCTCATTTAGTATGAATTGTTAATAAATTCCGGAAAGGAATGCCGGGCCTCAAATCCTCTTTTGTCCCCCAAATTATCATTACCCCCATTCCACATGCATTATATTGTGTGTCATTATCTCCTACTGGAAAGGACTCCAACTGCTCACACCACAATTCTACATGAGTTTAAGTCACAGCGGCTCATGCTTTTGGAGAAGAAAGTTCCAACACTCATCCCTGCTGCTCACATTAAGTTCTAATGGGTCACTATGAGAAATTCTCCATGGCCTTGGATGTGCTTCTAGGGAGTTAGGCATTACATGTAATGCGCAGCAGAATACAGCCAAGCCCAGTTTATCTGAAGAAAGGCTCTGGGAGACATTGGAAATCTTCTATTAGATAAGGTTTGAGACCAGGCTGTAACCTGTTTTGAACAGTGTGCGCCCCAAATCTAGAGTTTAGGGAAAACATACTGGCCAGTCACTGGTGAAACCTGTGGGCTTGGGGACAAAGGGGAGGCCCTCCCCAGGCCTCAGACTTTCCCAAATCAGGTTCCTTGCATCTGTGTGGAAGAAGAGGAGTTTGGGCAGTGCAGGTAGGTATGAAAAGTACAAATGTTGGATCTCAGGAAAGAAACTCCAGGTTTAAAATCCACTTAAACATGTGGCTCTTCATCCCTGGAAGTGCAGCTCACAAAGCCACCCTGCATGCCCCTACAATCAGCCCCTGGTCCCAGCCCCCTGTGCTTACCGGTGGCAGGGGGGCAAAATGGTGGCAGCCAATGGCAGCCTGATGTAGCCAAACTGCCTGCAGTTTTTAAAGGGGTAGTATCCTGGAGCTGATTTTTTTGGGGGAAGGGGGGAGGCTCAATAATTTAGGTGCCGCTCTTTGCATTTTTTTGCCTCTGTTTCGGCTCTCTTCACTTACTGGGTTGGCCACCCCTGCTGTAAGCTGTGGGCTCAGACAGACCCTCAGGAGACATTCCAATGTGGCCCAGCCGATTAGCAAAGCCGCCCACAGCTAGGTTTTGTGTTTCTGTGGGTGGTGCACATTTGCGCATGCCACAGGGCGCACAAACGTTATTCCACACACGGATGGAAAAGCTTAAGAGGGGCCTTTGGCTGAGGCTTCCCTGCCGCTTCTAGGCTGCGGCCCCCCATGTGAAGCGGGACGCCGGAGACAGGGCGCTGCGCCTTGCTGCGGTCTGGACTGAGCCTGGCACTAAGGGGTCCTGGCCCTGCGCCAACGCCCATGGGGGGCCAGGGAGCGGCTCGCTTGGCGGCGGCTGCCCCCGGCCCGTGCAGGCAGCGGAGCCGCGCGAAGGAGCGGGCAGCCCGCCCCAAGCAGCCCCTCGCCCACCGGCGCGCCCCGAGCCGGGCTGCGTGCGCTTGGCACCTGCTGCGCCAGGCTGGGGCCGCAGGGCGGAACCCCGGCGCGTCCCGCTGGCCCGGCGCCCGCAGCGAGGGGCCGAGCGGGCGGCGCTGCCCCGGGGCCGGGAGGAGGAGCTCCGCGCCGCGCAGCACGGCCGGGGCGTTCGTCGCTGCTACCCGCCGCCCGCGCCCCGCTCCGCCCGCTGCCCGGCCCGGCCCGGCCGAGGTGAGTGCCCGGCCCCGAGCGGGGCCTGTCCCCTCCCGGCTACGCGCCGCTGCCCGGGCTGGGAGAGGAGGCTCCGGGGGGACCCCCCCCAGGCCTCGCACGCGGGCGGGAAGCGGGGGCCGGGCGGCGCGGGGCTGGGGGCTGAGACCTCCGCAGCGGGGCCCCGCCGGCGCCAGAAGCCCAGTGGGGCCGGAGGCTTCCTCCCGCATGCGGCTGGCTCGCACGTGGCCAGCGCCCCGGGCAGCTCTCCGGCCCGTGGGCGGGATTCCCCCTCGCCCTCTTCCTAGGCGCGCCCGGGGCCCGTGGTTACTGCCCCCCCTTCCCTAAAACAAGGGCCATGCCCGGATCCCGGGAAGAGCCACGAGCACGTTCTCAACCTTTTTCTT
This sequence comes from Pelodiscus sinensis, assembly GCF_052426305.1. Classification (NCBI taxonomy): domain Eukaryota; kingdom Metazoa; phylum Chordata; order Testudines; family Trionychidae; genus Pelodiscus; species Pelodiscus sinensis. The sequence continues at coordinate 14,106,395 of NC_143058.1, read as the reverse complement.
TCCGCCCCCCGCGGGCCCTATAAAAACTCCACCGGCCACCTGTGCCACTGCTCTCTGCATACAAAAGCCAGGGCCAGCGCTAGGGGGCAGACAGGGCAGTTTCCATGTCACAGGGGGCACCGCAAAGCTAAGTTGCTCAGGCTTCAGTCCCAGGTGGGGGGGCCGCAGACTGCAGTCACTTAGCTTTCTGCCCTGCGCCCTAGTGAGTTGAATGCCAGCCATGCTTGGCAGAGCCCTGGAAACTTGCTTGTCCTCCCCTCCCTTTGAGAACTAATGCACTCAGGGAATAGTGAGCTTATGATTTCTCTCTCTCAGTCTGTTCGGTGTATTCATGTATCTTGGTTTCAATCAAGGAGATCCTATTGAACTTTAATTGCTTGGCTATTTGTGCTTTAAGCCACTGGTGTTTGGGACCTGGTGTCCCTGGTTTTCATGATGAAAGTATTTGGTTTGTCAGAATGTTTTAAAGGGGGAGCAACAGTCTCTGGAGCTGTTTTAGAAAAGAGTTAGAAGTGCTTTGAGGAAGTATCTGCCCCCAAATCCTAGTTGTTGTGGTTTTACAGTTAGTTACATTTTCCTTTTTTGATTGTTTGTTTTTGGTAATTCTTCACTCTTGCTGTGAAACACACACAAATGGGAGTGGAGAGGAAATGGACAGTCTCTAAAGCAGGGGAAAAAGTGAAACTGACTCTACATTAAGTGCTGTCAAATGGACTCCAGGACAACTGACTGAAATCAGATAAAACCTCTTTTCTGCAGCCCTGCAATAACCATCTTACATGTATTTAAGCAGTTGGTTTAAAAAAACTACTAATAGATGGGTACATTTTAAATTGACTCTGTCTCTTTAACAATATTTCACCATTGTACTGAATATACTTTTCATGCAGGGATGGCAAAGTTTATAATCTGCATGTTATAGATGGGGGAAACAAGTGAAGTGACTTGCCCAGGGTTATGAGTCGGTGGCAGAGCTAGGAATAGAAATTCCATTTGAACATAGAAATAATGGCAATAATTATATTAACATCAAAGCTGGTCTGTAATAAGGATGTAAAATCCCGTTTAATAAGTTAACTGGTTAAATGTCGCATTTAACCAGTTAACCCCTTAAACAGGATCCCACAGGTGAGGTCCTGGCCGGGCTGGAACTGCCCCCACTCATGACAGGTGCAGTAGTCCTGGTAGCTGAATTGTCCCCCACCTGTGGCGCAGCTGGAATGCCTCCAGCCCGCAGTGCAGCATGGTGGGCCTACTTGGGCTGAAGCAGCCCCTGCTTACATTGGGCAAGGGACTGCTCCAGCCTAGCCAGGCCACCATCACCCAGTTAGAGTGATGCTAACTGGTTAACCACTGACATCCCTAGTCTGTACAAGGAAAATGCTTGAAGGCCACAGAGGAGTTTAGATTTTGTTCAGTCTTAGATTGCTTGGAAATGAAGATCAGCATATCAAGGTATAAATTAATTGGCATGATGTGTGGTCTGATTCTGTTCCTTGACCAAACTAGTAGAAACTCAGGAGTGTTACCCCTGTGCTATGCTTGTGATCTAGGGAGAGGGGGAAATTTGCCTACCAATGAGCTGTAGAAATATTTCCTCCCACTAGCCTTTGAGGAGGCTGCTTGTTCTACCTACCAGATGATTAACACTTTGTTGGCAGCACACTGAAAGGGAAGGAAGGGAGAAATGGGCCGGGTACCAGGTAAGGTTCCTCAGGGTCAGTGGTTCTTAACCTGTGGCCTGGTCAGCACAGAGTTGTGGTCCATGTGACAGCCTCAGGGCCATATAGGCAGCCCACTATGGTAAATAGAACAACTGCTCAAGATGCTCAAGGAAGTAGCTTTTGGTTGGGACTTAGATGTGCTGAAGGAAAAATATTCCAAGAAAAGAAAGAGGGAAAAGGCACCGTAACACCAGTGTACTTATAATCCAGGCCTTAATCCTGCAGTTGGCTTCATGCAGGTAGGCTCTCATAGACTTAGTGGCAGGATCAGGTACTTAAAGCTCAGTGGCTTTATGAATTTTCCTATTTACATCTGTGTGTGTTTACATAAATGTATTGTTAACATGTGGCTGTCCTGGTGTAGTAACAACAGAACACTAATTAGGCTACATCTACACTGCCCTCTCTTCTGCAAAACAGTATGCAAATGAGGCAAAGCAATGAATACTGCTGCACCTCATTTGCATACTTAATGAGCCGCCATTTTGCACAAGGGGCTTTTGAGCAAAAAGGAGCTGTCTACACTGCTCCTTTTTGCACAAAACCCCCCTCTTGCGCAAGAGCTGTTCTGCCGCTTTTTTTCAGGCAGAACGGCTCTTGCACAAGAGGGGGGGTTTTCACAAAAAGAAGCCGTGCAGACGGTTCCTTTTTGTGCAAAAGCCCCTTGTGCAAAAATGGTAGCTCATTAAGTATGCAAATGAGGTGCAGCAGTGTTCACCACTTCACCTCATTTGCATATTTTCTTGTGCAAGAGAGGGCAGTGTAGATGTAGGGGTTTGCAGGATTGGAGCCCAGGTGTGATGAGTTGTTGAATAAAGAGCAGGAAGTCCATGGAAGCATTTAATTCTTTATATTGCAGTAGAACGGATTCTAGAAGCCTGCTTCTGCCAGCGGGGTGTGACACAAGCATGTAACAGTACCCTCAACAAAACAGCATTTAAATCAGTGTCTTCAAAGTAAGACTTCTGCGTTGCGAAGTGTCATCCTGTGGAGTGAAATAAAACCTAAATATGTTGTGGGGAGAAAGAAAGTAATTTGTAGTATCAAACTTCCTATAGATTTCAGATTTTAAAGATAAGATTTAAATACCATCCCAGGCTTTAGTTTCCTCACCTCTTTTCACAAATCACAGGTGGCAAAACTCAGGTACAGGTAAAGCCAGGTACAGATAAAGCCAGATCTAATATTAAATATGTATGTCTGATTTCCTGTGTAATTGTAAAGGAAAAAGTTGCACATGATGATTCAAAGATACGTCTGCAGGAAGACACACATGAGGAACTGGGCCTTGCACTACAGGTTGGACCTCCAAAAACCAGAACTCCCTTGTCCAGCAACATCTGTGGTCCATCAGGCACATGGGGCAGCAGGGAGGGGAGGCAGGCCGGGGGGCTGGGAGCAGGGGACCTCCCCATGTCTGGCAAATTTCCTTGTTCAGGACCAGTCCTGAAGGTACTGGACCAGAGAGGTCCAGCCTGTATTATAAAAAGAAAACTCATTGAAATAGCCTCCGATTCTAGTAAAACGAGAGATTTTTCTTCTCTCAAACTGATTAGACCAATGTTACTAATGAAACCAACTTGCTGGAGAAATGGAAAAGATGCTGGTTGCTATAGTGATGAAATACGACCTTCTAAGATTAAATAAGCACCAGCTTTTTACGAATCCCATTTATCATCCTTCATTATGACACTCACCAAACCAAACTTATAATGGAGGCAAATGCTAATTGATTTTCAGACTTAAAACACAGCTGTTCTTCATGATGTGGTTTCTCCTTCGTCCTTACGCTAGGGCTCTTGTCTTACTGAATGGGCATTAGTAGAGTAATCTACTATAGACCTCCAGGGCAACATTTTCAAAAGCACTGAGTCACCTGGGAACTTCTGAACATTTTAACCAACGCCTTAGAAAATAATGCATGAGGCACAATTCACTTTTATTACCCCCCAGCTTCTCTTAACAGATTTGCAAAATCTCTGCCTTACGCCTTGACCCTACACACCTTTTATACATATTCATCTTTATTCACATTAGAATTTCCACTGAAGTCACTGGAAGCAATTGCATATGTAAAGTTATTGATGTGGACAGGAGCACAAGGCATTTCTAATGTGTCCATCACCTAAGTATCTGGGCCCCAATTTATTTATAATATCAAGTACCATCACATATACACAAGGGCTACATCTACACTGGCCCCTTTTCCGGAAGGGGCATGTAAATTTCAGCAGTCGTCGTAGGGAAATCCGCGGGGGATTTAAATATCCCCCGCGGCATTTAAATAAAAATGTCCGCCGCTTTTCCGGCTTTTAAAAAAGCCGGAAAAGAGCGTCTACACTGGCCCCGATCCTCCGGAAAAAGTGCCCTTTTCCGGAGGCTCTTATTCCTACTTCAAAGTAGGAATAAGAGCCTCCGGAAAAGGGCGCTTTTTCGGAGGATCGGGGCCAGTCTAGACGCTCTTTTCCGGCTTTTTTAAAAGCCGGAAAAAAGCGGCGGACATTTTTATTTAAATGCCGCGGGGGATATTTAAATCCCCCGCGGATTTCCCTACGACGACTGCTGAAATTTACATGCCCCTTCCGGAAAAGGGGCCAGTGTAGACGTAGCCAAGTATTACTTATTATTGGGACTGAATTAACTTTTGTTTCAGGACATATATTTGCCTGAGTTATACATAGAAGGAAGCACTCCAATAGACTTAACTAAAAAATATGTATTAAGTACTCAAGAAAATAATACCAGACAGATAGAACCTAAAAGCAATAAAGCACCAATTAATGTGTCGTGCCAAGGGCCCTGTGAAATACTGAAAACAGTTTTAAAGAGGTCTATGACCCTCCTTTTGCTTCAGAAAAAAGGGATCACGGAGCCTACATAAATATGGTCCGTGCTCTGTCAGTATCTGCAAACCGCAGGCTTCAGCAGTGCCCTGCCCTCAGACCTAAGAAACAAGATGGTATAGAAGGGGCCAAATGATCAGTAAAGTATTTAGACTAACTCCAGCAAGGGCTTAAAGTTAAAAGCCCAGAGATCTCTCTGTGTTGGTAATTGGTTTGCTCGCTCCCTGCTGTAGCAAGCAGAGGTGGTCATGAAAGCAGGAGTCTTGTAGGTCAGTCACACAGCGCTGATTAAAAAGATGAGAGAAGAGTGCTATGCAAGTGCTCTGTTGCAAAGGACAAGGAGCTGGATTATACACTGAAAAGCCTATTATCCATTTAATGTCAGGGCAGGGATCTAACCAGTAGTTCCATGCACCAGCAGTCAGGTAGGTAGCACAGTGAACTCTAATGCTCTTTTATCTTGGATTCATCTCTGCCCCAAGGAACATACAGCCTCAGTATTATTGGCTGTTTTTAAACCAAGTTTTCCCCTTTCCCCAACTCAGCAAAGCTAGATTGAGTTCTCACTTTGTCTTCCAACAGATCTCCCTTTGAACTGTTCGCTCCTTCCTCATGACCTGTGTCCTTCAATCCTCTCTGAAAAACAGAAGGAGACTCTGACTGCTACTGATATCCCTTATCTCTTCCCTAGGTTCATGCTGTTCATCTTTGCTACTCTACACACCCTTTTGTCTTGGTTTCTGCTTGTGGGATGGCTCTCTCTCCCTCTCTCTCTACCTTGACTGTAACTTCTGAAAAGCTTTAGGACAGCTGTTTGGATAATACAAAGAGGGCCACTAAAAAGCAGGCAGGAGTACCTGTGATGAGCTCTTACATATGGACATGCTTAATAGTCAGAGCTTCAAGTTGGAAACACTTGCACTTCCTTCAACCACGGCCCACAGGCCAGCCAGGCTGACTCAGTCTTCTCCTTTCTAGGTTCGCTGTGCTGAAGTATTTGGGATGACACCTTTAAATCCAGGTCGTGTGTCTTCTAGGTAGGCGTAACCCACACATCTACTGGGTGTGGCTCACTGTCCCATGAAGTGGTACTGAGACCACTTACAGAGAGAGAGAATGAGTTTGCTCCAAAGCCGTAGCTGAGAGGAAGTGGATTTTTAGCTCAAGCAGTAGAGACACATGCACTAAGCTCCAGAGGTCCCAGGTTTGATTCCGCCCATCAACGTTATATAGGCAGTAAACATCCTCAGCCTGTAGCACTTTACATAACAACCGGGGTTTGTCATACAAGTTCCTTGGCTAAAACGTCCACTCCCTGTGCCATTGTATTGCTTTGCTCCAGCTGGTAACTGCTTTCTGCCTCAGAATCGGCAGCATATCGGTAAGGAAAGGATTCTGGCATCTCCTGGCTCAGTCAGAAGGCAATACGTGTACTCAAGATCTATCTTTAGTCAGCTAGATGAATACCACCAGTAAAAAGTTAGGAAATACCTAGTTTTTCTGGGCTCTTTTGTTTGTACCTGTGTCTCATGGCTGAAAAGAATCAAAGTCGAGAACCTAAAATGGAAAGCAGTTGTAATGAAATTGTTGGCTCATAACCACACCTTGAATGCGCCAGGAGAGGACTGTATTGCACTGTATTTTCCAACTGCTAGCAATCGTCAGTTTCATCCAGATTGGAAAGCAGGTAAAAGCAGTAGCTTTTCAAGGGGGATTGGATTCCACAGAGAATCAGGGGCTCTGTGAGAGCAGGAGCCACAGGTCAGCACAGAAGAAACTGTCTACAGAAGTTAGGCTGATTAGTGGGCAGGCACAATGCTAGGACTAAAAAATTTAAGAATCAGTCAAGGTATTAGCCTGCTGCTGGCCGGGGTCCAGCAGTAGCAGGAGGATGTAGGACTAGATAGCATTGGAGTAAATGCACACATGGATAGCAGGAGATCAAGAGCAAAACCCGGAGTAGGGATGTGAATGGTTAACTGGTGAGCATCATTCTTACCAAGTGATGTTTACCAGTTCTGGTTAACTATTAACTGCTGGGAGCTAAAACAGTTTCCCGCCTGCTGCAGGCAGGAGGCTGCTACAGACGGGATGCTCCAGACATCCAGAGCAGCCTCTGTCGATGGGGAGCCTGAGCGCCCCTTGGGCAGGAACTGCTCCAACCCCACTGAGCTTAAGCAGCCTCCGTACCTGTGCCCCTTTTAATCAAGTAACCGGTTAAACCTAGGGTGTGTATAGACTGGCAAGATTTTGCGCAAAAGCATTTGCTTTTGCGCAAAAACTTGCCAACTGTCTACACTGGCTGCTTGAATTTGCGCAAGAGCACTGACTTTGTAATGTAAAAAATCGGTGCTTCTTGCGCAAATGCTTTCATGCTCCCGCTCGGGAAAAAGCTTTCTTGTGCAAGAATACTTGCGCAAGAGGGCCAGTGTAGACAGGGAAGAACTGTTTTGCGCAAAAAAGCCCCAATAGCTAAAATGGCGATTGGGGCTTTCTTGCGCAAAACTGCGTCTAGACTGGCCACGGATGCTTTTGCGCAAAAGCACTTGTTGCGCAGAAGCATCTGTGCCAATCTAGATGCACTTTTGCGGAAATACTTTAAACAGAAAAACTTTTCCGTTAAAAATATTTCCGCAAAATCATGCCAGTCCAGACACAGCCATGGGCTGTGTCTATACTGGGCCACTTATTCCGGAACATCAGCCACTTTTCCAGAATAAGCTGCGAGCTGTCTACACTGGCCCTTGAATTTCCAGAAAAGCAACGATGCTCTACTGTACAAAATCAGCCACTATTCCGGAAAAACTATTCTGCTCCCGCTCGGGCATAAGTCCTTATTCCGGAACACTGTTCCGGAAAAGGGCCAGTGTAGACAGCCCAGTAGTCTTTTCCGGAAAAAAGCCCCAATCGCGAAAATGGCGATCGGGGCTCTTTTCCGGAAAAGCACGTCTACATTGGCCACAGACGCTTTTCCAGAAAAAGGGCTTTTCCAGAAAAGCAGCCTGCCAATGTAGACGGTCCTTTTCCGGAAAAACTGAAAACGGAATAGTATTCCGTTTTAAGCAGTTCCGGAAATTCATGCCAGTGTAGACACAGCCATAGTGTTTAACCAGTTCCACAAGATTTTACATCCCTGGTCAGTTCTGTTGAGCTCTGTAGGCCAGGAATTGGTCTATTGATGGACTAGAAGGAGCACTAGGTCTGGGGACTGCTATGGAGCAGTTATGGCACATGCTGTAGGAACTCCATTCTAGCAGTACACAGAGCATGCTGCCAGACATGCAGGAGGCACTGCTGTAGCCTAGCCTTTGCAGCAACGCCCCACGGTGGCAACAGCTACTGTCACCCTTAATTTATATGTAGTTCACCCTTGCAAAACTCACCGACAACAGGCCATTTTGGACAGGTGAGTAAAATATTAGGATTTGGGGGTTTCAGTCCTCGGTGTGTCTGGGCTGGTCAATGTCCATAGCAGTATGGCAAGGCAAATATGGCACTGAAAGCCTGCAGGGTGTTTCTTGGACACACATGAAAAGAAAATGCTTGCACAGAGGAGTGTACAGTCTATACAGAGAAAAGCATGGGGGAAGGATGCAGTACACACGCAGGCAGAGTGAGTGGTAACCTAAAGGTTAGGTTTACAAGGTGACGCAGTTTGAGAAAACGCTCTCTTTTATTCTGTTCTATTTTCAATCTCATCTTCCACTTTCCGTTGCTTCAGTCCAATTAGCTTCTTCTGAATGTTTCCTTGTGTCAATAATCGTCCTCCTCTCTCCACATTCTTATAGATCTAGTGTTTGTGTCACACCGTTGTATCGTGCACATAAGCAGGGGAGGGAGAAGGTCAGAGAGAAAGAAACAGGCAGTCCTGTAGTGTAAGTGTACAGATAGGATCCCAGCTCCTGCCTGAGGGCCAGGTGGTTGGCAGGCTGGTATAAGTGTCCCAGCACAGGTACTGATGTACTTGAGCCAGGAGCAATATTCCTGAACACATTTTTGTCAGACACACGTTTGTCAGAGGCTGGGAATGGGGTGGGATCACTTGACAATTCCCTGTTCTGGTCATTCTATCTGGGGCACTGTTATTGGCCACTGTTGGCAGACAGGACTCTGGGCTAGATGGACGTTTGGTCTGACCCACTATGGCCGTTCTTATATTCATTTGGCAGAACGGAACAGCTCTGGATTCTCTCAGCTACTGTTCTTCTGCTGCCCTAGCCATGGAGACCTCTCTGAGTGGGTAGTTTACTTAGCAAGAGTCTGAGTCTGCGTGAGACGAGTTCCTCACATGTTTTGGTGTTTTCACTGTCGACGGGCCAAGAAGTAATCCAGCCTTCTTTCCTATGGAGGGCCCACATCCTCCACAAGCCCGAGAAAAGGAATAATAAAGTGATTCTCAGAGCTGCAAGTTGGCCTGGAAAATGCTGGTTTGCCATTCCAAACCAACTAGAAGGACCAGACTGATTCTTGTGTCTGAGCAGATGAGACAGCTGCTCCTCCTGAAAACAAGGGCCAAACCTGTATGAGAGACAGTGCCAGATCAAACATAAGCAAAACAGGAGGAACAACCCTCCCCCTGCAAGGTTCCTTGCATCTGTTAGTGCAGCAAGGCAGGTCCAAGTAACTGCCGTCTCTCAGAACTTGGTTCAGACTCTTCTGTAGAGAGTCTGCCCAGTAGCTGTTCCAAATCAAAGAAAAGGGGTTACCACATGCCAGTAGCTTTCAGGGGAGAAACAGCACCTCAGCTGGCCTCCTCCACTGGGGAGGAAGCCTCCTTTCTTAGGAGACCACCAACAAATAGCCACACGTACACACTGAGTGCATTTTACTAGAATCCCACTCCGCAACACTGGTTAAGCAATCCAGGTCTGAACTTGACTCGAGTGATTTCTGAAGACAGGTTCTGCTGTCTCTGGACTCTCTAAAGCGAATAATAACAGGATGCCAGGTGTGCATGTAACTTGACTCCAAACACTATCTGCAAGCAGAAAAGTGGAAAAGATTCTCTCTTCATTGTCTCAGAAAGGAGTGCATCCTTGCATCACACCCATTATCTGCAGCCTGCAGGGTATTTTTAGATCCTTCCGAGAGACTTCTTCCATTCAGGCAGGCAGCCTGGTATACCAGGCTTCCATTTAGCTGCCATTCCTGCTTTTTGCAGAGGAAAAGCTTAGAAAAGGGTGAGTCACCATTAAATTATAATTAACTTGTGAAGAGCAGCAAAGTCCCCAAGAACACTGAAGAAAATTATAGCAGCCACATGGGACTTAAGTACAGTACTCAAGGCTCTGCCAAATATCCATGTGAGCCTCTTAAGAACTGAGAGAGAATAGTAATGAAAATAGCCTTCTTCTTTGCCATTACATCTGCCAGATGAGTTAGTGTATTATAGGCATTAACATTAGAGCATCATTTTTCAGTTTACAGACTGTCCTGCACCACGATCAGCATTTACCTCCTTCCCAAAACTCATTCTGTTGCACTAACCACAAGATTAAACTCCATACACTTGGGCCCCAAATCCTTAGATTCCAACTTTATGAAACTTTTATTACAAACGAGATCCTGCTGAGGCATTTCGTTATTATATCAGAATGCCGGCTGCCCACAGCAAATCCACACCCGTAGCTTTCATTACAGTGGAGCAGCAAAGGAAACTGTGTAAACATCTCCTTTGTCATAAAGGAAGAGAAGTGAGCTTTTCCCATACCTGTACAGTCTATCAGGGAATCAGTCTCCTGAGCAGAATTTGGCAGAGCAGAGATTCAGGATGTCGTACAGCCTGCTGATTATTTTGCTTGTTGTGGGGTTTTTTTTTAAGCGCTCTCTAAAATCATAAACTCCTGCCTCTTGTTTTCATTAGTCGAGTTTAAGCACCAGCCTTTAGTACAGGCAGAGCTAGGAGGGATGCTTAGTCAGGTTGTCTGATAATTCCCATGATGAGACCTTGTCTTCCATTAGTTAAAATATTTTTGCCAGACTTTTAACTATTTGGGCTGAAATTTTCTATACCAGATGTTTACTTATGTATGAATAAATCTGGAAACATTTAGCTAGAACAGTTCGTCCATTTCCAAGAACAAAGCTAGGAAAATGCGTTCTGCCCATGCTAAAAAATTCTGGCAACCTTTCATTGCGGAGCTCTAGAACAGGGACGGGGAACCTTTTTTGGGTTAGGGGCCCACTGACCCACAGAAAAATCAGTTGGGGGCTGCACACAAGTGAGAAGTGGAAAACACACCCTTCACCGTGGCCTCTGACTGAGAAGGAGAAAGACACTTCCCACATTCCCCTCATACACCAGAGCCTAAGGGGACCCAGCCTAGGAGATTTTGTGTGCTCCAGCCCCTAGAGGAGCAGCAGGCAGCTGGAGCACCAGCATGGGGTCCCCCATGCTGGAGGGGAAGGGGAGCCAGATCCAGGCAAGCTGAGGGCCACATCCGGCCCCTGGGCCTGAGGTTCCCCACCCCTGCTCTAGAGCTCCTATGTGTTGTCTTGAAGTTTGGCAGGCAGGCGGTCCTCCTGGACCATGCTGCTTCCCCCAGCTCCTGTTGGGCAGGAATGGTAAACTGTGGCCAACAGAAGCTACAAGCGGCCGTACCTGCAGATGTGCATGTAAATAAAGCATCTGATGCCCCTACCCAGGTGCTAACCCTGGAGAACCGCGTCTGCCCGCCCCAGTGCAACTAGACCATTACAGCGTAATTCCCCAGTGGTTCCATGCACACTGAACATACTCCAGCGCCGGGCTTAGTAGAACTTCCCTGAAGTTCTTAGCATCTCCAGGCCAGGCCAGGTCCAAGCACAAGACCTTAGAGTGGGAAGCCTGTCACTGCTTGCTTCCAATGCCCCCACTGCTGATGCCCCGGCAGCCAGGAGAAAGAAGCCACCTGAATCGATTGGCCGGGTAGTACAGCGGGACTTGGGAGGGAGTAGATTGGAACAAGGCGCCTGGCGGTATGGGCAGAGGCAATCAGGACTGCCGACTGACTGGGGAAGAAGAGAGAGACTGGGAGTTGGGAGCAGAGGAAACTGGAAAAAAAATGGCATGTGATCGTATAATCCAAACCTGTATAATAATGCATACTCACAAGAGCTACGTCTACACTGTAGCCTTCGTCTGCAAAAGCTTATGCAAATGAAGCACGGAGTGGAATAACGCCGCACTTCATTTGAATAATTAATTAGCAGCCGCTTTTGTGCAAGAGGTTTTTGTGCAAAAAGGAGCTGTGTAGACGGCTCCTTTTTGCACAAAAACCCCCTCTTGCGCAAGAGCCGTTCTTCCTAAAAAAATGAGGAAAAACAGCTCTTGCGCACGAGGGGGGTTTTGCGCAAAAAGGAGCCGTCTACACAGCTCCTTTTTGCACAAAAGCGGCTGCTAATTAATTATGCAAATGAAGTGCAACAATATTCCACTCCACACTTCATTTCCATAAGCTTTTGCGGAAGAAGGTTACAGTGTAGACGTAGCCAAGGGGCGCAATGAAAATTGCGCAGGGCAATTCTGGCATTTCCTGACTTCACCTCCCTGACTTGCACTGCTTGGTAATAGTTGTTTTGTGCTGCAGAAAAAGAAGGCTAAGTTATTTCTTCCTGTTACAGGCATTGCTTTCCCCTCCCCCCTAGGTGTTGCCTTCTCATGTTCTGAACTTCTTGCAGGTTGGTCACGCTATTTCCTTGCTGCCTGGATGGAAATGGAAGGACTGGAATGTATAGCAGAGTTCAGGGTCAAGCCGCTTTGTGTAAAAGGCCCTTTTCTTAGCCAAATCTGTTCCAGTTCCAACAAGTATGTGGCACCTGCCATGTTCGTCTGAGGGAGCCTCTTTAAGTTTGGGAAAGAAACTACGTGACTTCTTATACTTGTAACAAACAGCTGTAGGTGAGGAGTGAATGAAAACAGTGAAGGCTCATTTCATGAGTATAAATTTTAGGATCCATATGCCTCTTTCCAAATCTGATTTCATTATCTATTAGCTCACTAGTAAATACAAGAGGATCTAATACTGGAAGTTGGTGCTTTGCAATCTGAATTAGTAGGGGCATAAAAGATTCCAGTTCTGCAATCAAAACTATTAGGGTGCATGCAGGATGAGGGCAGTAGATTGAAATGGAGATCACGTCTTCCTTTCTGTTTGTTCAGCACCTAGCATTATGGGCCTGTGGTCTTGACTAGGCCTTCTAGGGACTGATGTAGTGCAAATGATCTGATAGCCTAGAGCAGTGTTTCTTAAACTTTTTAAGACAGAGGAACACCAAACAATAATTGTTTTATGAGGAACACCAAAGACTTTTTGTTGAGCAAAAAAAGAAAAGAAAAATAGGGTGAGGGGGAAAGTTAGAGTATGTCTACACTACCCTCTTAGTTCGAACTAGGAGGGTAATGTAGGCATACCGCACTTGCAAATGAAGCCCGGGATTTGAATTTCCCGGGCTTCATTTGCATAAGCGGGGCTCCGCCATTTTTAAAACCCCGCTCGTTCGAACCCCATGCAGCGCGGCTACACGGGGCACGAACTAGGTAGTTCGAACTAGGCTTCCTAGTTCGAACTACCGTTACTCCTCATTCCACAAGGAGTAACGGTAGTTCGAACCAGGAAGCCTAGTTTGAACTACCTAGTTTGTGCCCTGTGTAGCTGCGCTGCACGGGGTTCGAACCAGCGGGGTTTTAAAAATGGCGGCTCCCCGCTTATGCAAATGAAGCCCGGGAAATTCAAATCCCGGGCTTCATTTGCAAGTGCAGTATGCCTACATTACCCCGCTAGTTCAAACTAGCGGGGTAGTGTAGACATACCCCTATTGAGGGGGGAAAAAAGTCACCTGTCCCTTTAAGGGTGGCCATTTTGAACTCTGTTGTTCTCCAGGGCACACTTCTGACTGCCTTGCAGCACACCTGTATACCACAGAACATAGTTTAAGAAACACTGACCTAGAGGGACCATCTTGGTACAGCAAATAAGAGACACTTTCCACTTTTAGGGTGATTTGAACCAAGGATTTTTACAGTGATTGCGTTTTACTTCTTTGGGTCTGCTTCAAGCAGTGTGCTTATTAGTGGATCTGCATAATGAAACATTTTATCTAAAGCGATTCCTAGAAACAGAGCCTGACTCAGACTGATGAGGCTCGGTAGCTATGTGCAGATTTGATTTGGTCCATGAGTAAATAGGATACTTGTGGTTGAGGCTCTGGTGTACTTTCAGACGTCCAGTTGAAAATGCCCTCCCCTTGCCTCCTGCAGTAGACTGTGAGGGAGAGGCAAATACAGCCACTTTAGCCTAGACATGACAGCTCACCCTCGAAACAAGAGGCTGAATTGAAGTTAGGGTACGTATGTAAGAGCAGAGGTCAGTAATCCTGAGAGTTGGAGGGCTGCACTACGGATGCTCAATGTAAACAGTGATAGAAATGTAGCCGTGTTAGTCTGGGGTAGTTGAAGCAAAATGCAGGACAATGTAGCACTTTAAAGACTAACAAGATGGTTTATTAGATGATGAGCTTTCGTGGGCCAGACCCACTTCCTCAGATCAAAAACTGTCTTGCAGCCTGACCGGCTGTGTGCCAAAGGCTGCGGACTGTAAGATCAGTAATAAGAACCAGGCCTTCAAAAAAGCAAAGTGGATTTTCTTAGGCCGTTCTGTGTATTGCGTTTGAAGAAGAGCTTGCTGAGATCACTGCAGACTTCTTCAGAACCGGTGGCACAACTTGCCTCTTCGTCATGGACATGGAATTTACCATAAAAACAACTTATTTTAAAATGAAGCTCTTTCACTTCAGTTTTATTAAAAAAAAAAAAAAAAAAAGTCTGTGCTGGTTTCTTCCCTCCCCCACTGACAAGTGGAGCCTGTTTATAGCCAACATGCCTGCAGACACTGCAGGGGATTATAATATAAACATTGCATCATATTGTCAGTGCATAGGAACTTCAGTTACACTAATTAAAATCTACAGGCAAAAGTGAAATTGACAGCCTATTTTCATTGTCCAGGAAGAGGGAGAAAATGGATGGCCTTGTGATTAAGGAACTGGATTTAGACTTGAGAAACTTGGATTCCTTTCCTGACTCTGCCACAGACTCCCTACATGACCTTGGTCGAGTCATTTTATCTGTGTGCTTTAGCCTATAAAATGGGGCTTTTTGCTATCTGATCCATTTGGACTGCAAGCTCTTTGCATCAGGGAACCTCATCTACTATATACACAGTGCTTAGCTCTGAGGGGGCTCCCATCTCAGTTAGGGCATGTAGGTGCTACTCTTGCAAATAATAAAAGCTGAAAATGAAATAGGTATACAGCAGAAAGGAACAAACAAATTAGATTTTCAAAAGTTATTTGTATCTAACGATCTGAAGAGTTATTGATGCCTAGTAGAGAAGATGATTTTTAGTAACAGAACAGTGGTAGCTGCTTCACATGGGGTTGCCACAACACGCCTCGTTTTTAATTCTTTCCCCCCTCCCCTCCTTATAACTTCCTCAATAAGAAACTGGTCTTCCTGACATTTCACATCATAGCTCACCCCAAGGTAGCATTGTTATCTGGCTAGTTTGGTGACAATTGACAAAGGAGTTTGAAAGTTAGTGATCTGAACATGCATTTAACTTTCTTAAGCTGTTCTTGGCTTCCTCTAGCTCTGGAGAGCTGCACGGTAGGTTAGTCTGTTTGTTTTGTTTGTGCTGACCTTGGGTTCCTGTTTGGAGGTCAGAGTTAGTGGAGTGGAATGTGAGTGAGGCCAAACAGCAAAAATTAAGATGTTTGTACACCAATGTGAGGAGTCCAGGAAATGAAACCAGATATTATAGGAATAACAGAAACATGGTGGAATACTAGGCATGACTGGAGTAGAGGTATTGAAGGGTCTGTGCTATTTAGGAAAGACAGAAATAAAGGTTAAGGTGGTGGAGTAGCATTGTATATCAATGATGAGGTAGATTGTAAAGAATTAAAAAGTGATGGAATGGAGAAGACAGAGTCTATCTGGGGAAAAATCACAATGGGGAAGAAAACTATTAGATCCTCCCCAGGGATAGTGCTTGGGGTGTACTATAGATCACCGGGATCTAATCTGGAAATGGATAGAGACCTATTTAATGTTTTTAAAGAAGTAAATACTAATGGAAACTGCATAATCATGGGAGACTTCAACTTTCCAGATATAAGACTGGAGATCGAGTACTGGTAATAATAATAGGGCTCAGATTTTCCTAGATGTGAGAGCTGATGAATTCCTTCATCAAGTAGTTGCTGAACCAACAAGGGGGGAAGCCATTTTAGATTTGGTTTTTGTGAGTAGTAAGGACCTCATAGAAGAAATGGTTGTAGGGGACAACCTTGGCTCGAACGATCATGAGCTAATTCAGTTCAAACTAAATGGAAGGATTAACAAAAATAAATCTGAGACTAGGGTTTTTTATTTCAAAAGGGCTAACTTTAATAAATTAAGGAAATTAGTTAGGGAAGTGGATTGGATTAAAGAATTTATGGATCTAAAGGTGGAGGAGGCGTGGGATTATTTTAAGTTAAAGTTGCAGAAGCTGTCAGAAGCCTGTCTCCCAAGAAAGGGGAAAAAATGTATAGGTAGGTGTTTTAAACCAAGTTGGATGAGCAAGCATCTCAGGGAGGTGATTAAGAAAAAGCAGAAAGCATGTAAGGAGAGGAAAATGGGAAGGATCAGCAAAGAAAGCTACTTTATTGAAGTTCGAGCATGTAGGGACAAAGTGAGAGAGGCTAAAAGTCATGTAGAGTTGGACCTTGCAAAAGAAATTAAAACCAACAGTAAAAGGTTTTATAGCCATATAAATAGGAAGAAAACAAAAAAAGAAGTGCGACTGCTAATCACTGAGGATGGAGTGGTGGTTAAAGATAATCTAGGCATGGCCCAATATCTAAATAAATACTTTGCTTCAGTCTTTAATGAGGCTAATGAAGAGCTTAGGGATAATGGCAACATAACAAATGGGACTAAGGATATGGAGGTAGATATTACCAAATCCGAGGTAGAAGCCAAACTCAAACAGCTTAATGGGAGTAAATCGGGGGGCCCAAATAATCTTCATCCAAGAATATTAAAGGACCTGTCACATGAAATTTCAAGTCCAAATTTTATGTCGGATCCGCACTTACGAATGGGGCTTTTATCGCCCCGGAGCTCACGGGCGGCGGGACCGCCCAGAGCGCAGCGGTCCCACCACCGTGTCCTCCAGGGCGAGAAAAGCTGCTCCGGGTCTCCCTGGTGTGCTGGGGGGGACTCCCCAACACAGCAGGGAGACCCGAGCAAAGCCGCACAGGCAGCGGGACCTCTGCGCCTCCGCGGCTTTGCTCGGGTCTCCCTGGTCTGCTGGGGGGGGAGGGGGCGCAGCTAGTGCGCCCCCCCGCCCCCCTCCAGCAGACCAGGCTTTTGTTGCGGGATGCCTGGGGTAGAGCAGCTGGGGTGCTGCCTGGTTGGTCCTGCGGGGACCTACCCGGCAGTGCCCCAGCTGTTCTGTCCTAGGAGTCCAGATTCAGCCGCTGTTGAAACTGATCAGCGGCTGATTCCAGGAAGCCGGGGGCAGAGCAACTCTGCCTAGGGCTTCCTGTAGTCAGCCGCTGATCAGTTTCAGCAGCGGCTGAATCTGGAGCCAGTTCCGACTTACATACAAATTCAACTTAAGAACAAACCTATAGTCCCTATCTTGTACGTAACCCGGGGACTGCCTGTACCTCGATTTCAGTAAGGTATTTGATACAGTACCACATGGGGAATTATTGGTTTAATTGGAAAAGATGGGGCTCAATATGAAAATTGAGAGGTGGATAAGGAACTGGTTAAAGGGGAGACTACAGCGGGTCATACTGAAAGGTGAACTGTCAGGCTGAAGAGAGGTTACTAGCGGAGTTCCTCAGGGATCAGTTTTGGGACCAATATTATTTAATCTTTTTATTACTGACCTCGGCACCAAAAGTGGGAGTGTGCTAATAAAGTTTGCAGATGACATAAAGTTGGGAGGTATTGCCAATTCAGAAAAGGATCGGGATATCATACAGGAAGATCTGGATGATCTTGTAAATTGGAGTAATAGTAATAGGATGAAATTTAATAGTGAGAAGTGTAAGGTTATGCATTTAGGATATGTCTACACTGGCCCCCTAATTCGAACTAGGGTGGCTAATGTAGGCATTCGAACTTGCAAATGAAGCCCGGGATTTAAATATCCCCTTCTTCATTTGCATGTTCCTGGGTGGGCGCCATTTTTAAATTCCCTTAGTTCGAACTGACTGCCCACGGCTACACACGGCAGTCAGAAGTTAATCTGAACTAAGTCCTTAGTTTGGATTAACTGTTACACCTCATTGCAGGAGGGACTCAGGAAGCCATTGAGAAGAGGTCGACAATATGAAGGTTGATGGATAATGGAAGGTAGGGTATGGAAAGAGATGTAGGATTTGGGGAAGTGGAGGAGTATTGGAAAGGCCCAAGAGAATCTGGAGAGGGATGCTGGAAGGAGAGTATGGTGGAAATATATAGGGGAACGAAAGGTATGTGTTCAAGGGAGATACAGACATTACAGAAATCCCAATTTCTAATCAAGGAATCCATTCCCAGTCAGGTTGTTTGTCTGAGACTTAGCACTTCTCAGAGCAATGTGCTTAGCGTGAGATCAACAAGAATTTTTCATATACAAAAACTATTGTGAGATGTACTATTGAGGTAGTGTAGGAGCCACAAAGGGACTTAGCTATTGCAATGCTGAGTGTCATTGCAACTAAACTTGTATGGAGGCACCTAGAAAATAAAAGAGACAATACTGCAATCCGCAAAGCCAAGTAAGGCACCTAGGCTCCTGTACAATTGATGTGGAGAGAGAGAGGTGCCTTAGAACATGATCCACAAAAGCCAGCGCATAAGGTGCAGAAGAAGGTGCCAACCATTCCAGGTGAGTGCTCAGCCCCTGAGCTGAGAGTTTAAGGTGGGCTCCTCCTCCTTTCCCTTCCATGTGGAATGGGATCTGACTGGGCCCTGCATGTGACTTAGCTGGCTGAGCAGCTGTCTTCTCGTGGTTCATGAATTGCTCTCGGGCTTAGGTGAGAGATAGGGGCTTAGGTGAGAGATAGGGGTCTACAGGCATACGTGGAGGCAGCAGGGCACATACCCTGGGGCAGACGTTTACTCCGCAAAAACTTTAGCCGCCTTTAGGGATTGGTAAATGTTTTGTGGATCACAGTGGGACCCAAACTGGGACCTGGGCACCTACGCCAGACACCTAGCAGCTCCTTTTGTGGGCATGGACCAGGAACCTTGGTGCTAGGTGCTGTACAAACACTGCAGACAAAGATGATCCCACCCCAAAGAGCTTCCAATCTAAGGGTATGTCCACACTACAGAGTTTTGTTGAAAAAACAGCCATTTTTCTGACAAAACCTAAGTAACGTCCACACTGCAATCGCATTCTTTCCAAATTAAATCGGAAGAACAGAGGGGTTTTTCCAGCATTGGTAATCCTCTTTCTATGAGGAAGAAGTCTTTTTCCAAAAGAACTCTTTCGGAAAAAGGAGTGTGTGGATGGGGAAGAGAGAGTTCTTTCAAAAGAAGAGGAAAAAGTACCAGTGCCCGGGTGGCCACTCCACCCATAGTAATCACAGCTTACATGAGAGATAGCAACCATTCAATATGGACGCTGTCAAAAAAGCAGATCGCTTTTTCAATGCGCTTTTGCAGTGTGGACTCTCTCTTTCGGAAGACATTTTTTCGGAAGACCTCGTCCGGAAAAGCTTCTTCCAAAAGAAGCCTGTGGTCTGGACATAGCCCTAGATTGAAATAGTGGAGCCCAACTTCACATTTAATTTTAGAAAATATCGTTGTTTATTTTTAAAATATCCTGCTCTGTCTCGTTTTCACACGCTGTTTAATTCTGCGATGCGTTATTTTTTTTTCCTTTTGAAACCAAGGAACGGGAGGCAGAGAGGCTGTTCATTATTCCAGAAAATTGCAAATGTCCCTGTTTGTTTTGAATGGCAGTTACAGGACATAAATGTCACACTACAAAAAGATTGTCTTCCAGCACAGTTCACAGTCCCTTTGGGAGCTCTAGGAAAGCTTTTGAGGTGCTTTAGACTTATAATGAAATGAGTCTCTGGGTAACAACCATTCTGTCACCCTGAATGTTAATTTCCATTCATTTGCTTAAGAGCCAGAGAGATGTGTCTTTGTAGAGTAACGTTTTATTAGGGAAAGGGGATTAAGGCAGCAGAATTAGCACAAACTTGGGCTTTACTCTTGGCGCGGCTGTTAACTCACTGGGTAGCCTTAGGCAAGTCATTTAGCCTCTCTGGGCTGTGTCTCCCCATTGGTGATAGAACCCCAGTGAATGCTGGGAGGCTACAGTCCTTAGTGTTTGTATAGCTTAGCTAGTTGGCTGGGTGGAAGGTGCCAGATAAGGAGACGCGGGTGGTGTAAAGCCCTTCGTATTTAAGGATTTATTTTACATGTGCATGGGGGGAGGGGGATGGAGTACATTTGGATTGCTTGTCCAAGGTCTGGAGCTAAAAGCACTTGACTAAAATTGGAACTGGCAAGTGCTGTGTAAGCTGCATCACGCGCCTCTGCCCAGTCACATTCATTGTGACTTGAGATGCCGCATCTAGGTGCCAGCTCTAAATGACTTGCCAGCTCTAAATCTATTTGATGCGCTTGCAACGTACCCGGATGTGGAGTAGGAGGGCACCACCAGCTTCATGGCCACCTGTGTTTAAAGGCAGTGGGCTTGCTCTTACTTAGATCAGCGCACTGCATTTCCTGCCTTGTAAGTCCCCTGCCCTCAGAGGAGTGTGTGACAGGGACCTCTCCCAGAGCACAGCCCCTCCTGGCACAGCACAGCTTTGCAAGCGCTGCCCCTCAGCACTGGCCTTGCGCCAGTTACATGATCACAGCCCAGTATGTAAGTCAGGCTCCTCTTGTTCGGGTTCAGTTTCTTCCACCTTATGGAACTGCTGCCTGATTTTTCAGCTTCACCATCAATGCTGGCTCCCACTCTAGTGACCTCTGAGCCAGGGAGCTCTGCCAGTCCTTCTGACTCTGGGAAGGCTTTGTTTTCCTCTTCTGTCCAGCTCACACCTCCAGCTTCCCTGTCACCAGCGGTGCACTTAAACCCCAGGTTCTTAAAGGTGCCATGCCACAAACCAGGGTCTGGCTGGTCCCAGTTCCCTGGCTGGGCTGGAACAGGGCCAGACCACCCCATTGCGGTGGAAAAGGCTCACCCCCCACCAATGTTAAGGCTGCTGTGGTTTTATAGTATGGAGAGTAAGGTTAGGGTGAGGGAAAGGCAGGGGGTTTGAGGGAAGTGATTATTCCTTTATTTGGCACTGCGAGGTCACATCTGGAATGTTGTATCCAATTCTGGGGCCCCCCAATAATAGAAAGGATGTGGATGCATTGGAGAAAGTCCAGCAGAGGGCAACAAAAATGATTAGAGGGCTGGAGCGCATGGTTTATGGCAGGGGTGGGGAAACAAAGGCCTGGCCCCTGACTTACCTGGATCCAGTCCCCAAGGCTCAGAGCTCCCCCCAGTATTGAGGATCCCACAGTGGTGTTCCAGCCCCCTCAACCCACCACAGAGCTGCAGCACGCTAGCCTGGGCCCTCCTAGACTCCTGTGTGCAAGGGGAATGTGGGGAGTGTCTTTCTCCTTCTCAGTCAAGGGCCCGTCAGTGAGGGTTTGGTTTTGGTGGTTTGATTTTTTGGAGGGAGGTTGTTTTTGTTTTGGGAGTTTGGGTTTTTTGGGGGGGTGTTTGTTTTTTGGAGGGTTTTTTTTTTTTTTTTTGCTTATCACTTGTGGGTGGCCCCCGATTGATTTTTCTGAGAGTCAGTCGTCCCTGACCCAAAATGGTTCCCCACCCCTGACTTCTGAGGAGAGGCTAAAGGATTTGGGTTTATTTGTCTACAGAAGAGAAATTGAGGGGGGATTTGATAGCAACCTTCAACTATCAAGGGATGTTCCAAAGAGCAGGGAGCCAGGCAATTCTCAGTGGTGGCAGATGACAGAATGAGGAGCAATGGTCTCAAGTTGCAATGGGGAAAATCAAGGTTAGATATTAGGAAAACCTGTTTCACTAGGGCTATGTCTAGACTGCAGGCTTCTTTTGGAAGAAGCTTTTCCAGAAGAGATCATCCACACTGCCAAAGTGCATCGAAAAAGTGATCTGCTTTTTTGAAAGATAGCATCCACACTGAATGGTTGCTCTCTCGCATTTAAGCTGTGATTACTATGGACAGAGTGGCCACCAGGGCACCTGTGCTTTTTCCTCTTTCCTCTTCTTTCGAAAGAACTCCCTTTTCCGAAAGAGCTCTTTTGAAAGAAGGCTTCTTCCTCGTAGAATGAGGGTTACCCAATGTCGGAAAACCCCCTCCGTTCTTTCAGTTTTCTTTCGGGAGAACACAATTGCAGTGTGGATGTAACTGGAGGTTTTTTTTGGAAAAATGGCCCTTTTTCTGAAACAACTCTGTAGTGTAGACATACCCTTAGAGGGTGGTGAAGCACTGGAATCGGTTACTTAGGGAGGTGGTGGAATCTCCATCTCTAGAGGTTTGACAGAGCCCTGCTGGGATGATTTAGTTGGGATAGGTCTTGTTTTTAGAAGGGGGTTGAACACAGTGACCTCCTGAGGTCTCTTCCAACCCGATGATTCTATGATCTTTGACTGAACATGTCCAGAGGCCACCACAATGGAGTCACACAGCTACTTTGCACCTTTAACTCATACCTCCACGAGCAGTGGCTGGATCCATGGGTAGATAGATTGGAGAGCCTGCCATAGCCTTGCCTAGTAGAGGTGGATCTCTGAGCTCAAGCAATAGAAGTTCCTGCTTTTTGATCCAGAGGTTCTGGGTTTGAGCCCTGCAGGGGGCACAGCATCACACATCCAGTTTGCAGGTGGGGGAATCCTTCCTGGCTAAGTATTGTGGGTTCCCACACAGACCCCGTGTGCACTGGCTGTGCATGAGTATGTAGCATTTGCCACATTTCGGTGGGTTTGTTTCTTTCGTACTGAGACAGGGAGATAAAGGTTTTAAAAATGCTGTTTCCAATGAACTTATCCTTTGTGCTTTAGCCTAAAGGGATGCCCCGTGGAGACATGGCAAAACCACTCCTAGATTGTCGGAATATGGAGAGCAGCCCAAATCTTGCCCCGGCTGCTGGTCAAACCATAGGGATCCTGGGAAGTGGCGACTTTGCACGCTCGTTGGCTACACGTCTGGTGTGTTCGGGTTTCAAGGTGGTGGTCGGAAGCCGCAATCCAAAGCGCTGCGCAGGCCTTTTTCCCTCAGCAGCTGAAGTGACTGCCCAGGAAGATGCTGTCAAGAAGACGGATATTATTTTTGTGGCAGTTTTCAGGGAACATTACTCCACGCTCTGTGACCTGACAGATGCGCTAGCTGGTAAAATACTGGTGGATGTCAGCAACAACACTGAAATTAACCATCACAAAGAATCAAATGCCGAGTACTTGGCTTCCCTTTTCCCAGCCTGCACCGTTGTCAAAGGATTCAATGTGATCTCTGCATGGACCTTACAGTCAGGTCCCAGAGATGGGAATAAGCAGGTATGGTTTTCTTTTACTAGGAGCCAAAGCCTACAGTCCTTACTCAAGCAAAACTTTCATGGACTTCAGGATGCAGGGTCTGACCCTGTTAGTTAAGTGCTTTACTAGCAGAGAGGTGAGAGCTAGTGGACATACCAAAGGATGGTGGGGGAACCAGATATTGCTAAGAGCTGATCCCAGCACTAACATGGAAACCTTCTGTGGCCTGAGGCAAATTTGTTTTATGTAACCTCACAGAGGCGAGCTGGAGGATCTGTGCATTTTGTAAGGTACTGAGCACCTACTAAAAGCACAAAGGGTGGGTGGAGGGTTTTAATATGAGATGTAAATATTTTTTAATCTAGACCAAAACTGTTCTGTCAATCAATTTTAATAAGCGGGAAGATACTCAAAAGTTCTTGAAATTTCCTGACTGGTGTATCTCCTCTGTGCCTCAGCTATCAAGAGGAAATGGTTACTTGGCTCACAGCAACTGTGTGAGGCTTAATTGGCTTTGTAAAGTGCTTTGTGATCTCAGGGTAGATCACACATCTAAATGAATGCTGCCTCCCGGGCTTCTTGTACTCTTGGCATCCCTTAACAATATCATATGACATGGCCATGTTGTTTTTAAGGAATCCAGGCCCCCGTTAATCCAGATTCCTTCCCAAATGCCTGTTCCCTTCATGTGGTGTCTCTGTTTGCCCATTAATGTATCTTTTGGTTCATTGCAGGTCTTGATTTGCTGTGATAATCAAGAAGCCAGACGTACAGTTGCAGAAATTGCTCAGGTCATGGGGTTCACCCCCGTGGACATGGGATCTTTATCTTCAGCCTGCGAGATTGAGAACATTCCCCTGCGCCTCCTCCCAGCTTGGAAAATCCCTGTCTTTTTGGCTCTGGGTCTCTTTCTCTGTTTCTACACCTACAACTTCATCAGACAGGTCTTACACCCTTACATCCGGGAACAGAAAAACAAGTTCTACAAGATGCCAGTGGAGGTGGTCAATAGCTCACTGCCTTGTGTAGCCTACGTCATGCTCTCTCTCGTTTATCTACCCGGGGTCCTGGCAGCCTCTTTCCAGCTGTACTATGGCACCAAGTACAGGCGCTTTCCAGATTGGCTAGACCAGTGGCTACAGCACAGAAAGCAGATTGGCCTTCTGAGTTTCTTTTGCGCAGCCTTGCACGCTGTGTACAGCCTGTGCTTGCCCATGCGACGATCTCATCGGTATCTGCTAATTAGCACAGCCGTCAAGCAGGTAATACCTTCATTGTCCAATCAGCACGTGGCATAATCTTATACATCCGCCCTAATCCTGTGGAGCAGACCTAGGTTTTGAGTCATCTGCTTCACTTTCCAACCTTTGTTTCCCACAGAATGAGACCCATCTCACGTGAGTTATTAGCTGGGCAGACGCCCCGTTCCCAAAGGACCCGGGGTCACTTTGGAATCACAGGTCAGGTTGGCTGGTGTTCCGCTGCCCAGTTGATAGCTGTACTTGCAACTCTGATAAGCCATGACAAGTATCATTTCCAACAAGAGGTTCCCAGTCTCTTGGGTCCAGTTAGAGAGTAGAGCTCCCATTGCCATTGCTCCTGGGGTGAATAAAGTCAGCAGAATCTATCTCCTGTCTTCAGGGAGCTCTGAACCCATGGAAGGTGGGAGCAATGGGGGAAGAGTGGGGATAGAAACCCTAAGCCAGTGCTAGGGGGAGGTTTCTCCAGGTTTTGAATGTTGCTGTCTCCCTCTACATGCTACTTGCAGGCTTTCAGGCTTTTAGTAGGGACACTCTAGTTGTGCCCTTCTGTGTGATTTTGAGTTCACAAAACCATCTGTGGGATTTTCCACTGCTGCTTTTTTAATGGGTTTTCTGGTAAAGGGTAAAGAAGATGGGTGGGAAATGCAAACACACCTACCCCACTGCTAGCATTGCTGTGATGCTCCTTCAGAAAGCTATTGCACTAATCCCAGTGGGCAAACTCATGCTCGAGTGAACTAACTCTGCCCATTGGAAATAGCTCTGGGAGGGATCTCTTGCTGGGCTGTGCTCTTGCTGTTGGGGAGGGGAGGTGCTCTGACGCTCAACTGTGCTTTCCATCCGTGCCTGTCACAAATCAGTGCCAGACAGGACTTCTTGCTCATTTCACTTACGCCTCCTGTTTTCTAGCCATGTCCTCGCTTAGTGAATTAAGACCATTTAATGAGATAAATGGATTGTTCTAAACATTGACCTCTGCCCTACAGTATAAATCTCATCTTGGCTTCAATTAGCTTGAACAATTTTCCTTGTAAGTGCACTTAAAATGAATGCCATTAGGAGGCCGCTTTGTATTCAAAGATCTGTACTTTTGCTCTTGGCTTTAAACTGACTTTTCATGTTAATTGCATTTCTAAATGCAACTTCAGGGCTTGATCCTGCAGGTGCGGAGGGGCTGAAAGTCCTATGGAGGGTAATGAGAATTGTGGAGACGTAACACTTCTTAACATCAGGCTGTGAATGGAGTTAGTGGATCCTGGAGGCCAGTCTATTCTGTTCCTCCCAGATAAGTTTCCTTCAGAAGAAGAATGTTGGTAGGAGCGAGTAAAGGAGCTTGTGCTGCACCTGTTCCATGGCTAAATGACCACAGGGTTAGAACTCCATGCCTACTGCTACACACAAAGCTAGAGGAGATTCTCTGTGTACAGTACAACGGTCTATGACACATGCTCTTAAGTTGTTCTGATTCTATCCACAAGAAGGCAGCTCATTAAAAGTAAGTATTAGTCTAATTAAATCAGAACCAAACGTCCAAGAAGGCCCCTTTCAGTTACTCAGATAATTCTCTCTGGCACTAACCGCTTCACGTGGAAAAAGCTGCTTAATCTTCTTTGTTGCAGGTCATGGAGAAGAAGGCCGATGTCTGGATAGAGGAGGAGGTCTGGCGAATGGAGCTTTACATCTCTTATGGAATAATGGCCCTGGGCCTGCTGTCGTTACTTGCCATCACTTCACTTCCTTCCATCGCAAACTCTCTCAACTGGAGGGAATTCAGTTTCATTCAGGTAAAGTCAAGGTTTGCCTATTCCAGTGGTTAAAGGCACAAGGGGAGCCAAATTCTCCACTGGAGCACGCCACTTGCTTCCTGGTATGCAGGAGTTGCGTGTGGGCAGGGGGTGGAACGCAGTGCCAGCAGAGAGCTGCTGCAGCAGGCAGTGAGGAGAAGGGCTGGAGCGTGATCTGCTGCTCCATCCACCACACGCGGTTTTGGGCCAGTGGATTCTACATCGTCCTCCCTCGCACGTCTCCCCAGTGAGAGCTAGAGAGCAGGGTTCTGGGGCTCACAAGGATGTTGGGGAGTTTCACCCCACGGCCACACTGCCCCGCAGCTTGCAGAAACACGTCCACTCTGTTGTGTTTGGGGTTTTGCTCTCTCACAGAGAGGGCTGGAGGATCTAGTCTTGATTTTGAAAGACATCCGGTTTCTTCTTGTCCCTGTGCAATCCTGTAACTTCCATTAATGAGCTGCATGCGCATTAACAAAAGACTTTGTGCACGAGAGTGACTCTGCTGCTCTTTTAGTGCCTTGCCTAAAACTTTCTCCCTTTGGTTTTTCCTTCACCACGTTAGCGGAGCTAACTCTGATTTCTGGCAAACGTTCCCGCAAAGGCTTTGCCTGCCTAAAAGTCCACATTCAGTTGATTCCTCTCCCTTCCCAGCCTCTACTAAGGATGTTAAAATGCATTTAATCAACTAGTCGATAAGCACTTCTGCATTCCTCCTTTGAAATGTACTCCTGGGGCTCTTGTACATTTCAAAGGAGGAATGCAGAACTCTGCATACAGCCCGGGGCCAGCAGGAAGTCCCACTGACTCCAGGGTGCATGGGAGTGTCTGCTTTGAAATGCACAAGAGTCCCCAGTGGCAGAGCCGCACAGCTGTGCAGTGCTGCCACCTTGAAGTGCCTATCCCTCCCCCCTTTTGCTGCCTCTATGTCATAGGGCAGCAAGAGGGGCCGGAAGTCGATTAGTCAACCGACTATCCGATAAGCAAATGCTTAACAGATAGTCAACTAGTCTTTAACATCCCTACCCTCTACCCTTGCAGGATGCTGCCTTGCTCTGTAAACAGCTCTCATAGTAGTTAGAAATGCAAAATACTTTTTAGGTCATTTTAGTCCATTTCCCTGTGAGGGCAGAAACGGTCCCTCCAGTTGGCTTGTTCCCCCATAGAGATGGCTGCTTTTCAGTCATGCATAATGTGATGATCGTGTGGCATTGAGTTTGCAAAGAGCATTGGGATGCATCAGGATGAAAGGCACCATAGAAATGCAAGCAGTTATGACTGCTGCAAGCAGAGATCCGTGATTGTTAGGATTTTAGAAGAAAGTGCTTCCTTCTGATTGTTAAGGTGTTCTGCAGAGGAAATGTGCTGGGGACATAGGCTGGCTAGGCTGCAGTCTTAACGAAGGGATTTATGCCTCAGATTATCCATCCTAATAACAATAGTCACAAATCTATTAAAAGGCTTGGTGAGAGTAAAGGGGTTTAGCGCTAAGTCAGGATTCCCGAATGTTAAGTGCTGCTGCAGAATGCCTAATTAACAGCAAACTCTCGAGTCCTGCCGGCACCGGGGAATTAACAGCAGTGGCCGAATCTTAAAAATAGAGGGAGGAGTTGAGATCGGACTGCTGCGCATGGGGAATTGTGGAGAGTATGCTGCAAGCTGGGGAATGGCACCTGGCATCTATGGAGATGACCACACTGGGAGCATATCAGGAGTAGTGTGGCATTTCCATTGCTACTGCTTGACCTTCATGTAGTGCTTCAATGAATACTGGCTAATGGAGAGTCACCGCAGCACTGGCGTGAACATACCAGTGGGTTAAGACAGGCAGCCAGGCTGGAAAGAGAATTCCTCCTGCGGGGCTGTGTTCATTAGACCACCCTGTCTGTCATCAGAACAGGTCAAGTCACTCCTCTGATCTGCATTACAGGGGCTGAGGTGTCCTACAGGAGTCCCTGTTGCATTGGGATTCCGTTTGAAACAGGGGTCTGGCCTGAGTGTCCTTAGATACCCAGTGATGGGCTCAGTGCAAGAACTTAAATAAAACAGAACAAGCATAAGCGAAATACCCTGACTACTTCTAAAGGACTGGGCTGCTCTACTAGAAAGGAGCCAGTGGCACTTGTAGATACTTTTCAGGGAAGAATTTTCCAAAGTTCACAAGCCCCATTTTCAGTCGGGACTTAGGAGTCGAAGAATAAAATGTTCAGAGGTGCTTAGGGGCCATTGTCAGTAAAGACTCGGGAGCCTCAGTCCCACTGACTCGGAGTCTCCTAAGTACCTAAATTACTTCTGAAAATGGGACTTAGGCTCCCATTTTCACTTTTTGAAAATATCAAACCTTCCTCCTTTCAGAGTTGTGAAGCATGCTGCATGCCTGCTCCCCTCCACCACAGTGATGTGTCTTGGAGTACATCTGCACCAGGGGTGGGCAATCATTTTTGGCAAGGGGCCACTCCAAGATTTTGGAAAGTGGTCAAGGGCCACACTTTTCTTTAGGGGGGCGGAGTCGAGGACAGAGATTGGGCACGGAAGGGCACACAGGGTAAGGGAGTGGGATGCAGGAGACAGTGTGAGGTCTGAGAGGGAGTTTGGGCAAAGCAGGGAGTCACGGGATTAGGGATGTAGGGTTAGGGAGGGGGTATGGATGCAGGAGAGGATTCTGACCTGGGGGAGGGGCACTAGGAGAGGTTGCAAAGTCTAGGAGGGAGCTATGATCTGGGAGAAGGGGAAAAGGGGGTGCAAACTGCAAGGGGTGTGGGTGGTGGCTTGGGGCAGGGGAATGGGGTGTAGGATCTGGGACGGTGTTTGGGTGCAGGAGAGGATTCTGGCCGGGGGGAGAGCTATGGGAGTGGGTGCAGGATGTGAGAGGGAGTTGTGACCTGGAGCAGGGGGGTGCAGAGGGTTTGGATGGTGACCTGGGGGAGAGTTGGGGTGTGGGAGGGGCTGGGTGCCAGAGACAGGCTCTGGCTGGAAAGCTCTTACCTAAACCTGCAGCGCTGCAGCACCCCAAGCCAGGCTGGGGTCCCTGCCTGCTGCAGCCCCACTTGAAACTGCAGGCTGCTCCCTCCACGTGGCTCTCAGCTCAGGAAAGGGAAAGAGATTTGCACTTCTCCCAGCCCCCAGACCAATTTCTCAGCTCTGACTGGCTGTTTGCAGGCAATAGGAGCTGAGAGATTGGCTGGGGTCAGTTCCTATTGGCCATTGTTTCTGGCCAATAGGAGCTGAGGATTGGGCTGGAGGCGGGGGAGATTGCATGAAGCTTCCCCAATCCTGCAGAGCAGAGAGCCGCACAGACTGTGCTGTAAACCACGCAGCTGTGTGCCTGAGGGTCCCAGCAGGATGGTCCGCGGGCCGGATCCGGTGGCTTGGCGGGCCGTATTTTGCCCAGCCCTGATCTACTCTGTAATAAAAGACCCACAGCACCGCTGCGGCTGGCCTGGGTCAGTTCCCTGTGGCTCAGAGGTCTGGAATCAAGCTGAGCCACAGCATCTACGTTTGGTTTTTTTTAGCCCAGCAACCTGAGCCCTTGTCAGCTGACCCAGACTCTGAGACTTAGTGCATCATGTTTGCTCTTGCAGTGTTGACATACCATGTGGGTCCATGCACGCATGGTCTTGCAAGCCAGCACAGCGGTTTCTTACTAGTGCATTTAATGAGAGCCTAGTACATGCCCTTTGGTAACCATTCTCAGTTCATACTAACAATGTATTAGTGTTGGTATCAAACAAATAAATAACTCCCTCTTCCAAAATAGCTCCTGGCTCTCCTGCCCTGTGACTGGCTGGCTTAGTGTATGGAAATCCCTGCTCACTTGAATCTGTTTCAGTAACAGCAGGATAACAATACGACTTTACAACACAATGCAGAAAAGGCAATGGAGCTGTCGAGATTTACTGCAGAAATATCTTGTTGGAGAAGCAAGTTTAAGCTTTTTTTAAATGCTAATTTCTAGGTTTTCCAGTGAGGAATTTTTGAATTATTAATTTTTAAGCAAATTGGTAATGTTGGAGAAATTATCACAACAATAATAGATGCATTTATTATTTTTGCACACTAGATGTAAAATTGCATGTACCAATGTTTATTTTTTCCTGCTGAATTAATGCATGGTGGAATATTATATTTTCTTGTTCATTGTCTCCATATGTAGCCACTGTACAATGCAGAACACCAGCTAAAGCATTTAGGAGATATAATGAAATTGAGACTAACATAGTTCTTTCACATTCCAAAACCTATATACATGTTTGAAAAGAGAGAGAGTTGGAAAGGTGCAAGTTGAACAAGTATCAAAGTATCAAAGCTTTACTCCCGTCTTGGCCTCACCCGTGATGAGTTTAAAATGCACTTCCAAGTTAAGTGCTCTTTATTTGCTCATTTTGAGGCAAATCAGATTGACTGAGGGTCTTGTGGGAGTTTTATCTATCAGCAATTTTTAAAAAATGAATCCATTCATTATTATTATCCAGTTCTCATCTGGATGGTTTCAGGCCTTATTCAGTAATGGGAGCACCATATCTTTGTAGTGTCTAATCTCGCCACTCTAAAATATGCTTCTGATGCTTAACTTGCCCAAAAACTTGCTCGTATGTGCAGCCTTACAGAAAGAACAACCACGCTTGTGCTGTTGCACAATCCCAGAGGATTTGCTATTTAAAAAATTCAGTTTTACAGTAAGCTTTGCCTATCTCCGAGTATTTAAGATTAATGGGCCGTATACATGATGTAGACATTGCATTTTTATTTTATGAATGATACATGTGCAAAACTTGACTTAAATGGAGAAATTTTTTTATCTTCCCTTATGTTTCATTTTCCTCAGTGTTTCAGTTTTAAAATTGTGACTCAAATACCGCACAAGGCTTCCATGTTTATCATTTTGGAATGGCTTCCAGATTGAAAAATGGGCGTGGGGGGCATGCTTATTAACTTCCAGCCCTGCAGACCCCTCTTGGAATATGAACATCAGTCTGACCTGGCTTCTTTCTGGCTCATGCATCACCAGAAATCAAGATGGGAGATGATGGGAGAGCCAACATAGAATCCAGCTCACTCCCCCATTACTCTGTTGACTCTGCAGTGCCAATGGGAGTAGAAGCAGTAAACTTATCTTAGGCAGGAAGCAGAACATCACTCTGAACACTGCATCATACAGACAAGTCTAAATGAGCTACATGGGACAGGTGTTCGCCATGGTCATTGAGGCCTCATTACTGGCAGAACAAGGAGAAGGCCTGTGGCACCTTCTAGACTAAAGACCCACTTCGTCAGATGCATGTAGTAGAAAATTTTTTCTACTACATGCATCTGACGAAGTGGGTCTTTGCCCACAAAAGCTTATGCTCCAATATCTCTGTTAGTCTATAAGGTGCCACAGGACTTCTCGTTGTTCTTGCATATTCAGACTAACACGACTAACCCTCTTGTACTCATTACTGGAAGGCTGTCAGGGTATGTCTACAGTACCCCGCTAGTTCGAACTAGCGGGGGTAATGTAGTCATCCGCAGTTGCAAATGAAGCCCGGGATTTGAATTTCCCAGGCTTCATTTGCATGGAGCCGGCCGGCGCCATTTTTAAATGCCGGCTAGTTCGGACTCCGTGCTGCACGGCTACACGCGGCACGGACTAGCTAGTTCGGATTAGGCTTCTAATCCGAACTAGCTGTACGCCTCGTGGAAGCCTAATCCGAACTAGCTAGTCCGTGTAGACATACCCCCAGATATTATTGTTATGAGGCTGGTATAAGGACCAATCTACAATGGAAGACCTGGGGGAGGCAGAGAGTACTTCTACACATGCTGAATTAATGGAATCCTGCATGGGTAGAAGCAATAAACCTATACGGTAACAGCATACAAAATTGTACTGCTTGTACCTCCCTAAACTGGGACTCTTTAGTTTGGCAACAGACCACAGATGTTCCGGGACCACACAACCCAGGAACTGGGAAGTCTGGTGATGTGGCGGTGGGGGGGGGAACCGGTGACTCAGCCAGGAGTCCTGTGTCAGAAGGTGGCATGGCAGGGAGTTCTGGCCTGGGCTCCAGCTGCTACTGGGGCCAGAGCTCTGCAGCTGCCTGGCTCTGCAGTAAGGACCAAAACTCACTAGCTGCAGCTGGGACTGGAGCTCCACGACTACTGGGGCCAGAACAGGTCTGCAGATGGGAAGCTCCAGATGGGAGAGCCCCAGCGGGAGGGAGGGCTGGGGCAGCAGGAGGGCTGGGCTGGAGCCCTACCCTGGGGGCAGCAGGGCAGCACAAGCCATTAGGGGAGGGACCAGTAAAGCCCCTCATTCGGGATCAGTCAGGTCCTGAGGATGCTCGACCAGAGAAGTCCAACTGTACAGTTAATCAGATAGTTTCTTAGATAGAAACTGAACGGAAAAAGAGAGCAAGAATTACAGAACTTAAATCCAATATTGTATGAGGGCTAGAAAACTGGCAAACTAATTACAAGTGTTTTCAGGATGCTTGACAGCTTCTTCATCCGATTAGGCCAGTAACCTGTGAAACTTTCAACCTTGTGCATTCAATGAGCCTCCTCGAGGGATATATCTGTGCAGCAAAACAAACAGACATGGCAGCAAGGCTCAGAGCTGGGATCATAGCAGTTGGCCCCACGACTCTTGCACTGCCGGGCTAAAAATAGACATGTAGCTATTCGGGCTCAGGCTGAAGGTTAGACTCCACTTGCTGGGTTTCAGAGCCCAGAATGAACCCTGCAAGTCCAGGTCAACCTGAGCTCTAAGACTCACTCTCACAGGTCTCTTGTGGCTGTGTAGATGTATCTTCGCATGACTTGGTGTCTCAGCTTATGTGCATGTTTCAGCCACTACGCAGTGCTGATCACACACATTGACACTTCAGCTAGCAGAGGGCAGTAGCACACAGGACACACATTGTAGGAGGACAGAGGGCCCAATACAGCTCCCATTACAGTCGAAGATATTTAAAGGCAGCTGTTTTTTCTTTTAATACTAACGGATCCAGTGTGATCCTTTGTCTTCTTTTGTTCTAACTTTTGCTTCTGCTCGGCTACGTCTACACTGGCCCCTTTTCCGGAAGGGGCATGTAAATTTCACTAGTCGTCGTAGGGAAATCCGCGGGGGATTTAAATATCCCCCGCGGCATTTAAATAAAAATGTCCGCCGCTTTTTTCCGGCTTTTAAAAAAGCCGGAAAAGAGCGTCTAGACTGGCCCCGATCCTCCAGAAAAAGTGCCCTTTTCTGGAGGCTCTTATTCTTACTTCAAAGTAAGAATAAGAGCCTCCGGAAAAGGGCACTTTTTCCGGAGGATCGGGGCCAGTCTAGACGCTCTTTTCCGGCTTTTTTAAAAGCCGGAAAAAAGCGGCGGACATTTTTATTTAAATGCCGCGGGGGATATTTAAATCCCCCGCGGATTTCCCTACGACGACTAGTGAAATTTACATGCCCCTTCCGGAAAAGGGGCCAGTGTAGACGTAGCCCTCTAGTTTTACCTGTAGTGAGTGGCGGAAATAATTAACTTTGGCCTCAAGTGCCATCCCTTATGTGAAAACCCCTTTGGAGTAACTCTCCAAAGAAGACTTTTCCTAATGCAGAATGTTACTGCTCCACTTTGTACGTTTCTTTCCTCCCCATTTTAAATCTTTTCTCTGAAAGATTAGTCACAAGCTGGCACTTCCTTCCACTTTTCACCTGGGGATTTTGCTGCCAGTGAGAGCTAACAGCAGATAAATGATGTATGAGCCATGATGACTTGGATTGCTGCTGTTACGAGCACTGCATCTTTCAGCTGCAATCAGGGCTAGTTATCATTCTTAATTCTCCAAATCAGATGCACCTCTCCTTACCTAGTTGTGGGGCGGGGCTTGTTATCACTTAGGAACTTGAGGAGTTTGAGTAGGAAGAAAGGCTGGGCTTGGTCTGAAGGATGATCTAGGGCCGTGGTCACCAACCAGTAGATCATGATCTACCAGTAGATCTCAGGGTTTCTACAACTCTTGAGCTCTCTCTGAACTGCGCACCTGCGCAGTACATTTACATTAGATTTCCTCATGTAATGTAGGCGGGGCTTCAAGGAAGGGGTGGGGCAGTAGATCTTTGCCTGTTCTGAGACTTAAAAAGTGATCTTGGGTGTAAAAAGGTTGGAGACCACTAACTAGGGGATAAGGTGCTACACAGGCATTTACCAAACACCTGCTCAAGTCTTAGCTCTGCCATAGACTTCCCGTGGGACCACGATTAAATTCCTAATCTGTAAGGTGGGGATACTATTTCCCGAAATTGTAAGAGTGATGTAGGGATGAAATCCATAACTCAGTAAGGGGCTCCAAATGACGTGGCCCTTTTAAGTACCTATCTACGTACCCCTTACAAGGAAGCACTCCCCATAGAGCTTCTTTTTTCTCCACCTCGCAGTCATTTAAAATGCCCCATTAATGACACCGCAGGACAGGCACAGTTGGTCTGTTTTGTTGTTATTAAAGTTACTTTTGAGGAATCTGGTAAAGCTGGCTCCTACCACTCACAGATAAGCTGATTTGATCTTTACTCCACCCCGACACCCAATAGCAGTGTGTCTTGGCTATGAATAACAAGAGGCATAGATCAAGATTCAGAGGACAAGGGGGGACTAAAGTTAAGCTCCAAAGTCCATATTTAGACTCCTAAATAAGTGGCCTGTAGCAACTGCGGGCTGTGCAGGTGTCTTCAAAAGGAGCTATTTAATACATGCTTGGGATTTGCCCCGCTTGCAGCTACCAACGGAACCTACCCAAACTCCACTTGGGGCCAGGGAAACCACTCTAGGCTGCCATTTATCTCAACTTGCTTCCGCTTCAGTTCACTCAACCTCTGTACACTGTCACTCACTTGAAGGTAGCACCAGGGCCGGATTAAGGCATGGGCTAGCCGGGCAGCTGCCCGGGGTGCCAACCTATGGGGGGCGCCTGATGGCAGCTGTAAGGGGTTAAAGGTTACACTATGCTTTGAAGATGCTTGTCTTGTCTAGAGCTCAGTTCTGCACACAGCAATGCCAATGGCAAAACCTCCATTCAGTTCAGTGGGAGCAGGTTTCAAAGCCTTAGCTATTATGCTGTTCAGGTAGGCAGTGTCTTACTCTAGCAAAGTGCCATATAAGTGCACAGTGCTTTATTTACACTAAAACAAAAAACAGGACTATGTAGCACTTTAAAGACTAACAGGATGGTTTATTAGGTGATGAGCTTTCGTGGGCCAGACCCACTTCCTCAGATCAAATAGTGGAAGAAAATTGTCACAACTATATATACTAAAGGATACAATTAAAAAAATGAACACATATGAAAAGGACAAATCAAATTTCAGAACAGAAGGGGGATGGGAGTGGGGGGAAGAAGGTAAATGTCTGTGAGCTAATGATATTAGAGGTGATAATTGGGGAAGCTATCTTTGTAATGGGTAAGATAATTGATGTCTTTGTTTAAGCTTAGGTGTAAAGTGTCGAATTTAAGCATGAATGACAGTTCAGAGGATTCTCTTTAAAGTGTAGTCTTAAAAGGTCTTTGAAGCAGGATGCAGGTAATCAAGTCATTGAGACAATGTCCTTTCTGGTTGAAATGGCAAGAAACTGTTTTTTCTTTGTGATCCCGTCTAATATCTGTTTTGTGGGCAATGATTCTTTGGCGAAGTGTCTGAGACGTTTGTCCAATGTACATAGCAGACGGACACTTTCAGCACATGATGGCATAAATTATATTTCTGGATGCGCAGGAATATGTGTTCTTGATCTTATAACTCACTTGGTTAGGTCCAATAATGGTATCAGCAGAGTGACTATGTGGACAAAGCTGGCAACGGGGTTTGTTGCAAGGGAAGGTACCAGGGTTGGTGTTAGTGTGGTATGTCCTGTGGTTGTTGGTAAGAATCATCTTGAGGTTAGGTAGTTGTCTATAGGAGACCATGGGTCTGTCTCCCATAGCCTCTCGGAGTGTAGTATCCTGTTCCAGTATAGGCTGTAGTTTATTGATAATGTGTTGGACAGATTTAAGTTCGGGGCTATAGGTATATATGGTTGGGACAATTTTCTTCCACTATTTGATCTGAGGAAGTGGGTCTGGCCCACGAAAGCTCATCATCTAATAAACCATCTTGTTAGTCTTTAAAGTGCTACATTGTCCTGTTTTTTGTTTCAGCTACACCAGACTAACACGGCTACATTTCTATCACTATTTACACTAAGTGTTTCTCCTGTGAGACATATGGCATCTCAGTTAATGGTGGGTTTCTTTTCCTTTTAGTCCACCCTTGGATTTACTGCCCTACTAGTCAGCACGATCCACACCCTCACCTTTGGCTGGACCAGGGCCTTTGATGAAAACCAATACAAATTCTATCTGCCGCCAAGTTACACCCTCACACTACTGGTGCCATGTACCGTGATCTTAGCAAAAATATTCTTTCACTTGCCCTGCATCCACCAAAGACTGCGGCGCATCAGGAACGGCTGGGAAAAGGGAAGGTATGTGAAATTCACACTGCCAGCTGCAACTGGTGAATATTCAAGCGGCGAAAGTTGCAGTAATGTGTAACAAAGCCTTCCGGATGATGGAGAATTTCAAAGCACTATGAAGGCTTCTGGAGGTTTTTCCTAATTTGTGTAGGTTTGTGGGTGAATATCCACAGTTAGTGACTTTAGAAAATCAGTTACCGTGAAACTAGTTTATGCTGATTTGCTAGCATGAATGTTGCCTTAAGAAATCGCCATGACCGTTGAGAGAGCAGCTGTAAATAGACGAGAAAAACGAATGGAATTCTGTAAGTCGTACTGGTCAATGGAGACAGTAGCTGATGGTACTCTGTCTGTTGGGGATCCCACAACTCTCTTTTTTTTAAATAGCAGGGTAGACAATTTGTATCCCATATGATTAGGAAGAAATCTTTCTGCATGTGACCTGATGGATCATCTGACCCTGATGCTAAACCTAACCAGTGATTCTGAGCTGTGTGAGCAGTCCCTGAGGTTCTTCATACGGGAAGCTGATGCTGAAGCTGAATGAGAACAGCATAAATCTCAACAAACTATTTATCTCCTGCCACCATCACACAAACATCCAGTTACTTGGAGGTATGTGGGGTGAGCTTCAAAACCTGAGCGCTGGACACATCAAATTGGATGACATACTTGCGTAGTCGCTGTTTTCTCAAATGTGGATGGTGCATTTTTTGGTCTTGTAGATACAGGTGATGCAGGTGCATATTTGTAGTTGGAAGAATTGATTACCCTAAGGAGCTTAGTGTAATCCACAGTGGTCACTGCTACCACACATTCTCAGCGCTATGAAACCAAAGTTTAATGAATCACCTAATGAAAGGAGTGTAAAGATACAGCTCCAAAAGAACTCGCAGCTTCATCATTTTGACTCTGGACATTAGGGAAACAACAGTTGCGAGCTGAATTAGCAGTGAATTCTGGGAAGAAGCTATTTGAAACTACACTGATTAAACTCAAATGAACTTGTCCAACTTCATCTACAATTATTGGGTGTATGTGTTTCCCCACCAGCAATGACACATCTACCCTCTTTATGGTAGATCCAATACATCAAAAAAAAGGGACTTTACAGCTGCGAACATTCTCAAGCAAGCAAAACTCATCTATTACCAAGTGTCAATTGTGGAAGAGACACCTACGCGGCTACACCCTGATTCTCCGGTGCCTTGCAACTTCAATAGTCATTTACTTAGCGACAGAGTGAGTCGAGTCACGCACTAGCATCATTTGGCAGAACTTCTCACTCACTTTGCCCAGGGGTAAATGACCACATTCTGCGCCAGGCAGTGGAGAATCAGACCTTACATTTGTTTTTCTTTATCCCAGTGATTGTTCAGATTGTCTACAATCTAAATTAATACATCATTCTCGACTGAGAAATCAACCCACGTCATAGGTTCTTAACAACACATACAAATCCACAGTCCTTGCCCCACAGAGATTACAACTTGCCTGAAATCCCTGCCAGGCTTTACAATAGAGCCTTTAAAAAGGAGAATCAAGAGGAAATAGAAGAAGGCCTTAACAAATAAGATGCTAGGATCTGGTTGTAATAACCTGGTTTTCTACAACTGAGTAAAGTGCAAAAGTTGCTATTAGACAGTGCCTTGAAGAAATGACAAGAGCCAAGAGCTGAATCAGCAGAGAAATGTTAAAAGTCACTGCTGATCAGAACTTTCTGTTCAGCCTTTAACTGCTTGGGAGAGTGAAACTTCCAAGCGGCAACTTAATAGTCCAGTGATGATATTCTGCTGGTGTGTTAAGTGTCACCCTGGAATCTGAAAACACCATGTCTTCCTACTAAATAAAAGGAAATCGAGTGATGAGAGTGATTGGGCAGAATTTCACAATCACACGATACTTCCTTTGATAAGAAGGAAATTAGTGTGTGTTCCTGTTGTGCCTTTCAGGGCAGGAAGAATTATCTAGAACCCCTCCATGCCCAGATCATTATCTGCTAACGTTACTCACAAAGCAGATTTGACAGTAATATGTGCAACTGAATGGCAAATTACAGCATCTGCGAGAGGTCTGAGCCAAAATCACCTCTGGTGCAATTCCATCCACTTCAATTTAACTCCTGGAATTCAATTTGAATTCAGTCCACTTACTCATTCCAGCCTCCTGCTGGATTTCATCATCAGGCAAAGCCAACATAAAAGCACCGATTTCACATTTTCTGGCTCAGGGAAAGTATCCTGATTCTGATGCTTCCCCTCACTCCTCTGCAGCAGGCAACCTGGTAGATGGCTACCCTGGTAGCCAAAAAAAAGGGGAGAGAAAGTTGCATGAGCCTTGGGCTTTGTCTTCAGTGTGTGTAAAACAAGTGTGTGTGTGTGTGGGGGGGGGGGGGTTATGTATCAAAATAACTTTTGCACTGAGATATAGGGTTTGGCATCGGTGGCATCACTTACTGAGCAAGAAGTGGTCAGGCTGAACCAATAGAGCCTAGACCAGTGGTGGGGAACCTAAGGCATCCAGCCCCTGGCTTGCCTGGATCTGGCCCCCAAGGTTCCCCCTCCCAGCATTGGGAAGCTTGTGCCGGTGCTCCAGCCTCCCTGCCGTCCCCCCGTAGGGCTGGAGCACACAAAATTGACTAGCCTGGGCCCCCCTAGGCTCTGGTGGGCAAGAAGAATGTGAGGAGTTTCTTTCTCCTTCTCAGTCTCATTCTCAGTGAGGGTGTGTTCGTTTTTCTTCTCATTTTGTGCGGCCCCTGACTGATTTTTCTATGAGTCAGGGCCCCCCAGATCCCTCAAAATAAGGTTCCCCATCCCAGGGCTAGCCCAAGATAATCAATAGGTGGGTCAAGGGATCACCAGTTGCTTTTGATTGAATCCCAAAATATTTTTATTTACTTATTATTGTTCGTTTTTTTTTAATTATTATTATTTTCTCTGTCGTCTGGATCTCTTCTCTACCTTGACGAAGACATCTGGGCCTTAACCAAAAAAAGATTTGACTATTCTGGGATCAATTTCTTTACCTAAAGAACTTTGAATCCTAATTCATTCCACTTTCAGAATGGCTCTCTATCTTTGGGGTCTGTAGGTAAAATCCTTTACACTAAAATTCTGGGTAATTTATTCTGGCTTTATAGAAATAATCATTTTTAAAAGCGTTAAAACTTTGGAAATGCTTTTGGCCTTTTTAACTTATTTTCCCACTTCACTATTTGCTAGGAGGCTGTGGAATGTTAGCTTACACATTTCCTTATTACTTTTGTATTTGGAGTTTGTATATTTCTTGCAAGATTTATAGCTGAAAGCTGTTTGTATTTTTATTTTATTTTGCTTACTTTGTGTCTTGGGGTATCAGCTGTGAGAACAGGGCCAGTTTCAGTCCTCTTTCATCATTGGCTTTTTAGTATTACAGTTACAGCTGTATAGAGATAGTATGAATGTGTCTACATAATGGCATAGTATTCATTTGTGTGTGCTGTCTCTTTTTCTATAAACAATACAATGTTAATCTAAAGTATCTTTCTATTAAATAAAGCTATCAATAAAGCAACGTGGTTGTCCAGGATTTAAATGTGAGAAACAAAACCCACTAACATAAGCAGCTGGTATTTGCTAATATGATGGAGAAGATATTGAGCTAGAAGCATCGATGCTCTGAGCTAGCTTGTAAGTTCTGTGTCATGTGAGTGTAAGAGGGACTATTCCATGTATCTGCAGCAGTTGCAGCTGAATATATATGTAATTATCTGGGCCTTTGTGGGTGCTGGCCCTGGATATTATACCAGCTGTTGCAGCTCAGGAATAGCAGAGCTTAATTCAGTAAGCAAAACATTTTCTTCTTACAGAGCTAAAAAGGACCAAGGAGGAGTACACTGGTTCTTTGGCCTTAGTTTCTTTGGTCACTACCTCAAGGAAGTGGGAAAACAGATTCACTACTTCTAGATCTGCAGTGCAGCATTTTAATGAGCTAATTTGTAAGTTGATTTTAATGAGTTAATTTAAATTCCTGTGCTAAAGTTTAGCCTCTGCAGGTACAGCTGACTCCTTCCTTATTATACAGGGCTTTTAGCAATGTGTTTGGTCTCCCACACTTCAGGGATTCACTTACAAAGTGATTTATCAAACTATGGTTAAATCAAATCTTAAGTGGGATGCAATTTCTTGAAAACCACTGTAAGGCACCTAGCCAAGTCACCAAGAAGGCTAGCACAAGTACACTAGCTGCTACATCTGTAAGTTTTGTCACTGCTTGTGTAGCCTCTAACTCAAAATTTGATGCGAGTTAATGCAATCTGCAGATTGTGCCTTAGCTGTCAAACAATGGATTTGTTACACGAGGGAGGTTTGGCTCTTTTTATTGTTTAGTGAGTGACAGTCTTTGCAAGAGTTCTGCAAAACTACCAAGAATTTATGTGAAACTAAGAGCCAAATAATTTAAATTAAACATACAGTGATTAATATATGGGTACAATAGAACCTTACCTGCAATTCTTGTTCATGGAGCAATTGAATCACTTTTCATAGATTTAGGGCTGGAAAGAATCATTATGCCTATCTAAGTTGACCTGTATAGTATTGGCCATGTAATTTGAGGATCCATGCAACAAACCCACTGACTTGTAATAGAGCTAGAGCAGGGCTACTTAACATGCATCCCGTTTGGGTTTACGCAGGGCTCAACACGCGCACGGTCTGCAGGTGGGAGCCAAAACAATAAAGTAGTCAATATAATGGTCTTCTGTTGATACGTGTTTTAGTAGTTAAATTCCTGGACTGTCATTAAAAGTGCTGTCATATGGGTGGAAATCAGGTAAATATTGCATTTTATTAATATCAGTAGAACTGACTTAAATGGAGCCTGTGTGTTGTATAGTCTTGCCTTAATCTTTGAATTCATGACCGTCAGTGTGAAAGAAACTATTTGCAAATATATTTGCATGTATGTACAACCACACTTAAGTTGCGGCTCTCAGCATGTGCTATGAGTATCATTGTGACCCCCGGGGCTTCCAAAGTTGAGTAGCCCTGACCTAGAGCATTTTTCTTAGACATCCACACTTAAGGACAGCGAGTATTGGAGGAGCTACCCCATCCAGCTGTTCCACTGGTTAGTTAAACTCAAATCAGAAGCAAAGGGAATATTTTTTAACAGTGAGGGTATCTAGCTTCAACTTCCAGACATCAGCTGTTATGCCTCTTTCTCCTGGATCAAAGAGCCATCTGCTTTCAACTATTAGTTGTTAAATAGCTGTCTCATTCCGTTACCTAGAGGCAGTAGCTGGAAAGCAGACACTAGCAAAGAGCTAAATATGCTAAGTCAAATTCTCCCTGAAAAAATAGAAAAAAAATAAGAACTAATGATGTAGAGGGGGGCCGTCCATCTCTTTACCACTCTAACTCTCTATTAAGTCATTGACTAAAGGCGACTGATCTGATTTATTTCATGCCACCTGGAGGAGTGAGGGGGAGAACCTGAGGCTTGACTACACAGCAGTGTGAGACTAGCCCAATATTTGACATTTTAAAGTGAAGCCAAGGAGCTTCCTGATCTGGATTCTTAAGTATCACAAGTGGCATGTAGAACAGGAGAAATATACATGCTCTGAACAGGTTTTCCTGGCATCCTCATCCCAATGGACTTCATAGGTGAAGATAAAGTTGGCAGAATCAGACCCAATTGTGATGTGAAAAGAGAGCCTGCAAGTAGTTCTCAGGTTACAGGGAAACTCAGTTACACAGCACGACACGCCATCTAGGAAGGCTGCATGGGAGCATAGGGCCAAATGCAGAGGTAAGTCTAAGTTGACATATTTGCACCTTCCTCTGGTCTATTCACTGTCCCTCGCACTTCTGAATTTGGCCCCTACATGTAAAGGAATTGATTTCCATGCCCTAAGATCCAACCCACCAGAGGATCTCTAGGAGATGCCTGCTGGGCTAATCCTTGGTGGAGTGATGCAAAATCCAGTGGGTTCTAGCATACAACAGAGGGTGTAGGAAGGTATGAAAAGTTCCACTTTTCCTGCTGTCCTATGTAACTCTGCTCTGTCCCTAACCCCATCTCACATCTGTTCCTCAGTCCTCTCCTTCTTTCCGCGCTCCTGGGAGAGTGGTGCTTCATGAGACCGCAGGGCCAGCCCCGCAACAGCCTGAAATCTGCTCTTTCTGTGCAGCGAGGG
Organism: Pelodiscus sinensis; assembly: GCF_052426305.1. Lineage (NCBI taxonomy): Eukaryota > Metazoa > Chordata > Testudines > Trionychidae > Pelodiscus > Pelodiscus sinensis. The sequence goes on along the minus strand of NC_143058.1, from coordinate 14,063,578 downwards.
GGAATGAGAGCACCCTGGACTCCTGCCATCCAGCTTCTCTTTGGCACCCCCAGCAGTCCACCCCCATCCATTCCCCTGCTACCTCCTTTTCATGCCAGCTGTGACTGATATACAATGAAATGTGGCAATGTATTATATGCATCACTAATGGGAACAAAAATGCTTGTGGATTACTGTACTTAGACTTTGGGGGCCCAAGACAATTTTTTGCTCATGCACAAAAAAGGTTAAGAAGCCCCAGGAGTCTGAGGCCAGAAGAGAGGATTCCCACAGTCTGAGGCCAGAAGAGAGGATTAAAGCAAGAGAAACAAAACTGGAAGAGTTAAGGGGGGGGAGGGGGAGTCAGACCGACCAGCCCACACCACGTCAGCTTTACTTTCTTTCATCTCCTCCGTAGCTAGCCTTGCACTTGTAAGCAAACGCCTGTGGATAAATGGAAGTCTGGCTGTAAGGAAGTCCGTTACACCCTCTCCGCACCATTTATTTGCCCATTACATGGGTATAATTTATGTGAACTTCAACTACCATGCTTGAGTGAATCAATTCATAATGCTGCAGCCTGCTCCCTCTGCGCTGGAAGTCCCAGCCCACCTGAGTTGATCAAAGCGCAGACAGGGTGGCCTTGAGGCCAGGATGCAAGATTCCCCTTTTCTCACTGGAGGAGGACGTGAAGATGATGTGTGTGTTCTGACTTACCTTGTGTTGCTGAAGCTTTAGGGATGGAGCTTACATGCATGTGTTTGCTCTGGGCATTTCACCTTGAATTCAAGGTAGTCAGGCTTATTTTAAAGCTCAGTAAATCTGCCTAAGCAAAAGTAAAACTGGTGTTTTCTAGACAACACACCAAACAAGGGGGAAGTTAACATCCACGCTGTGCAGGGGTTGACACGCTGGAAGTGACTTGGCACAGGATGCTCCTTAGCTAACAGGAGGCAGTTAAGATTGGACCCAGCATTTTGACTTCAATATAAAATGCAACAGTCTGCAAGGAAAGCACCAGCACTGAGCCCCACACTCTGTGCAAGTTAAACTACCTCGTAGAGAACTAACTGTTCTTCCCACCTGCTGGTGTTCCTGGCTCAGGCGAACTGAAGAACAGGCTGTGCTGACACCTGCTGGATTCTCTGCAGACAAAGCTACACTGTGCCAGTAGCTCTTAGGCTGGGCTGTCTTCCTCCCCCGCTCGCTGCTCACCACTCTATGGGCAAACGACGTTTCTGTTTAAACCAAGCAGTAGATGAGGTTGTCATGCACGATTTTCTGAAAGCCAGTTTCAGAAGGAGCCTATAACCAGGGCCATCCTGAGGAGGGGTGCAGGGCCCAGGACAACTCCTCGCTCTGCTCCTGCTCCCCACTCCACCCCCAAGCCACCACCCCACCTCTTCCTGCTTCTGCCCCTCCCAGCCCCCAGTCTTTCCTTCCCCAAAGCCCCAACCCTCCGCTCCCAAGTGACTCTGGCAGCTGGCAAGGCAGAGTGGGGCCAGTCGCACTGCTGCTGGCCACTGCAGCACCCAGGCCTATGTCCCGCTGAAGCACAGGGCCCAGTGTGACTGCCCTGCACCATCCAATGAAGGGGACAGCTCTGCCTGTTCTGCTCTTATCATTCAGGTCCCGGCTAGGACCTAGCTTCCGGTTTGGGAAGAGGACTGTGGCAGTGTATGCCTACCCCATCTTGAAAGGGGGGGTACTGGGTACATGGACACCAGCATTGAGTCTATTTGTCCATCTCTACCTTCACTATTCTGGGCTCTAAGGGCCCAAGCAAAGATGATAGCCCCAGTACCCAGGGCAGCAAGGCCTAGTAGCTGGTGTCAACAAGGTGGCCCTTTGGTTCATAGCAGCATGGCCTAGTGGCCTATACCCAAGAGACCACCATTAAAGGGGAGGGCTGATGGTCCAGATGGGGGGCCTGGGCCCACCTGACTCCACCAGGCCCGAACCCAAGACCCTAATAGTCACAGAGCCAGGCAGCCACTCGCTCAGTGCAGAATCCTGCCAAAACAGGCTGAGATTACCTAAAGGGAACTACCTCTCCCATTGCCCTCCCTGGGTCACTTCTTAACATAAAGCTTGAGGATCCCTCCCCTCTGGCATACAGCCCAGAATGATCTGTAGGCTTGCCAGATGCTTTCACCAAAAATCCCAAACAGGGCAGGAAAAAAACTTGGTTGAGCAAAAAAAAAAAAGGGGGGGGGGGGGGACGGGGACAAAAAAAAGGTTGCTGTATCTTTAAGAATCACTGTGCTCCTCGTTTCCCCACCCGCCGGCCTTCCATCCAGGAAAAACAAAATATCGAACATTTTACATGTTCAGTATTTTCTGGGGTTTTTTACTGGGCTGTCTACATTGGCCCTTTTCCGGAACAGTGTTCCGGAATAAGGACTTATGCCTGAGCAGGAGCAGAATAGTTTTTCCAGAATAGCGGCTGATTTTGTACAGTAGAGCATCGTTGCTTTTCCGGAAATTCAAGGGCCAGCGTAGACAGCTCACAGCTTATTCCGGAAAAGCGGCTGATTTTCCGGAATAAGTGGCCCAGTGTAGACACAGCCCATGTGGAACAGATTGGTTAGCATACAGTAGTTAACACATATTGTATTAAGAAATCAAGCACTCTCATTTCTGGCCTCATCCCAGAGGCTAGGGGAAGCCCCAGACCTTCATGTTAATGCCCCTCTCCTTGAAGGAAAGGCAGGGGGGAGGGCAGCAGCTGTTACTGGGTTACAGATCGTTATAAGCCTTAAAGCCAATGTAGGCAGTCACAATTGTTTGTATTTTGGTTTATATGAGGGCTCATAGACCACATCCGGCCTACTGCTTCATTTCATCCAGCCCATGGCAAGTTTCCATGCCACAGACCAGAAGACCTGTGCCTCAGTGCCCCACCATGGGGCCAGCGTCTTGAGGGCTGGTTCAATAGCATAACCCTGCAGCCTCTAGGTGAAGGAGCAATCAGGGGAGCCCAAAAGTCCAACGTGCTATCCCCCACCAGCCCAATGGGAGTTACAGGGCTGGTGTCTATGGGCACAGGCAGTTCGCACCTAGATAGCCACTTCCAGGAGCAGCAGGGAATCGAGACAGGTAAGTGGGGAGCCTGCCTTAGCCCCGCCGATCAGGAGCTGCCTGAGATAAGAGCCACTTGGCTGGATACCACCTCCCTTTCACTCCCCAAGTTGGAACCCCTCCTTCACCCTAAGTCTCTCCCAGCCCCTCCCCCCCACCCACATCCCAATCCTGAACCCTCTACAATACCCAAATTCCCTCCTAGATCCTGCACCCAACACATTCTACTGCACCCCAACCCTTGCCCCAGCTCTAAGAACTCTCCTGCACCCTAAACCCCTCATGCCAAGCTTCACCCCAGAGCCCACACCCTGAAGCTGGAACCCTTTCTCCCACACATCAGCCCCAAGCACATCTTCCATCCCTCATTTCTGGCTCCTCTCCAGCGTCTAGGAGAAACCCAGAACCTCCATGTACCCCCCTCACAATGGTGTGTGGAGGCCCTCACCACCATTTTCTTCTGTGGATCAGTGGCCTCTGATAGAAAAGAGGTTCCATGCCCCAGGTTTACGTTGATCCTGCTGCCATTGACTTCAAAGAGAACCCAGCATTTTCTTACTGATGTGACCAAGCACAAACAAGTACATTTCCTACAATCACACTCCCATGCTGCAGGTTTTAAGGATCCTTAGTCCTTCCTCAAGTCAGTTTCCTTATTACTGGGCAAGGAGAACAGGAATCTGCAGCTGTTCTAGACGAGTGACAAGCACTACATGCTAAAGGTTGCCAGCAGATAGTTTTTCAAATTAACGGATTGTAAGGTCGTGTGCTGAGTGCTTCACTGGAGCATTTGTCCCTCTCCATAGGTCATTCAGTACTTGCAAATCACATCTATAACAAAATAACTTTCAGAAGGTAAAGCAGTTCCCCTAATTAATTCTGACAGTGTACAACATGCCTCTCAGACCCCTCCTTGAAGATCTGGGAAGGTCTAAGCCAATGAGAATTGGGAGCATTTAACAAACCTTTTATAAATATCCATGCCAGCACTATTTCTTAGCAAATAGGAAATGTCAGAAGGTAACAGAATTGTCTCTGAAAAATCCAGATCCCTGCACAGCAAGGTTTGCAAAAGGTATTTTAAGTGAACAAAGTGACCTTTTAATGTGTAAAAAGTAGGACAACTGACGATTGTTTTTGTATCCAGCTGAGAAATGATTCAGCCAAACGCCACTGCTCATACTGCTACCTTTCCATTCAAACTTCCTCTTGTGTGTCTACTGCAATTCTCTGCCCATGCCAACGTCTAACTAACCCTCTCCTCCTTGATGCCATTGTGTCCTTCATGAGATATTCCCAGCTCTCTACTCTCCTCTAGTTGCTAACCCTTTCCAACTACTGTTATCTATACCTAGCTCTGCTTTGGTTTCTCTGCAGGAGGTTTGTCTCATTCCATCATCCATAAGACTGTAAACCTCAGTCTGTTTTAAAATCAAAGCAACTCAAGATAAAGACAACTAGTCTGTTTGTTTTATAACTTAATTTAGAGCTGGTAAGGGATGAAAGGTTGATAGCCCTGGAAAGTAAAGGCCTCATTATTCCCACAATAAGCACGAGCAGAATCAGTTCAAGCTACTTTCCCCCACACTGCCATGGGGAAATCACCTTTGATCAGATGCTGTGGCAGTGTTCTACTTGTGATGGGCTCACCATTCCAGAAGGAACTGGACAGAGACCTCTACCTCATTTCCCACTAGCTACTGGGTGCTAACAATTTTTATTCATCACTCAATTGCTCCAGAATCAAACCAGGTTCCAGAGATTAAAGGCCCCATATTCCATTCCCAATCCTCCCTGCATTCTCTTCCAACACTCTTTATTTGAACAATATAACTAAGCCCTGGTAATTTCTATGCCTTTTTCCCCAAGACCAAAGTGCTGTAAAGAGTGGATTAAAAAAAAAAGTTGAGCAGCACATAGTATACAAGTAGTGTTAGAGAGTATAACAAAAGCCACTGTCATGTTACGGTACAGCATAGCCAATGAAATGTCACTGCCTTAGTACTGCAATTTCATGGAACAGCAGTATTAACTCTTCCTGGAGAGAAAGTCTATCCAATCATTCTAGGAGAACTATTCTACTTCTAAATTTAGACAATGTAGCAGAAAAGTATAGATGTTCCAGGAACTAATGGATAGTGGCACTATGGGAGTATTCATCATTGAGAAAATAGGGAAGAATTGCTTCCTGTCATGGAAATAGCTGCCCACAGGCTGTACCTCCCCTCACAAGCAATGTAATCATTCAGGTTTTGTTTTAATACTAAAGTGAACCCATGAGTAGTCACTGGCTTTCTCACCATTTGGAGAAATGCCTGATGTCTGCTTGTGCATACTGATGTCACACAAGAAGTCAAGTTGCTACTCCTTACACCAAGGCATCTCAGTGAAATAATGCTAAAACAGTCAGACTGGTCCTTGAGCACAAAAGCCTCCAAACAGTCATTTGTCTGTTTCATCACACAAAATGGGGTTTGAATATAGAATATAATGGAAACCATTCACAAGTGAATACTATGAAACCTGAATCAGCCTGCACCATTCAAACAAGTAAGACTGAACATAAGATGAGTGAAATGAAGCTATTACATGTAACCTAGGGATTCCATCATTAATATCTGAGTTGGTCATAAAAGATTTCTTTTTTCCATAAAAAAGGATACCATTATGATGGGATTTTACATCTGCCTTCTACAATTTCCATATGTAGTTAATATCTCTTGTACTTAATCCACTGCTGTGGAATCACACCATTAGAATGTGTGTTATAAGTCAGAGTTCATTTACACTACTTACATTGTAAGACATAACAGGTGGGGAGAGGGGAATGTATGAAAGGAAAGCAAATGTGTGTCATTGATTTTTTTGTCTGCCTGAATTTCAGCATCCTGAGAGAAATGAGTTTCCATAATAAAGAAATTGCAACATCTGAGAGACAATCCTCTAGAAATTATTGATTTAAAAAAAAATCTCATTAAACAGAAAAAAAGTTTACAGCAGGTCTGGGGAAACAAAAAACAAAACAAAACAAAAAACAGGTCTTGTGGGATCGTCACCAGGCCAAAACAGGATTAGCTTTGTAGTTTCTGTAATCATCTTCACAGAAGAATGCTAATTCAGTTTCATTTGCTGAAAAAAATATAAAATAAATATTCAGCATATCCAATAAATGCATATGATGATTGTATTAACCACACAGCAGCCTATTAACATTAATTAGATCCTCAGAATGCATTCCATGACTTTTTGATTAAAAGCAATCGCTACTTACCACCTTGTTTATTTTTACATTAGACCAAAATATAATACTTTAGCCTGGTTAAAAGAACTAGAGTATTGTAATTTAAATGTGAACAAAAATCTGCAAAAACTTTCAAGACTAATTTCACCGAAGGCTTCAAAAACCATTTGGATGGCATTCAGCAACCTACAAGAATGCATGTTTATTCTTTCTAAGAATCATAGAAAGAAATGAAGCTTAGTAGTTTTTTCAGTCCATTATTCAGTTAGGGAGGAAAAAAATTCTGAAATTAGCCTGTAGGTATAATAATTTAATACTTAGAGGATTAGTAGAATATTTTACAGATCACTTTACATTCTCCCTCATGGCCCATCAAAATGTGTCTGAAGAAGTTAATTTTTTGCCCTGCTAATGATTAATTCATGAGGCTTCAACAATATGCAAAGTGAACGACACAAATTGGCTTCTCTAGCAGTACCTTCAAATACCTCTAATTATTCACAGGGGATATGGCACAGCTAAAGGACCCACAAAGGTTCAGAGCAGTCACAATTCTTTCAACCCAGCAGGTCAAGGACTTCCTCTTCTAAAACAATAAGTCAGCAACATTACTAATTCAGACTGAGACAAATCTGAAAGAAAACCTTCACAATTATTAAACATGGAATTCTTTAAGGTGCTGAGCCAATAAGTTCCACATTTGCTTTTTAAATTAATCCTGAATGTAATGCAGTCTGCCTGTTAAAAAAAACAAGGAGCAGAAGAGGTTTTAGAATCTTGACTAGGAAACTGACAAGATTGTTTGCAGTGAATGCTGAATACTTTATTAACATACGTTCTTGCTCTAGAAACAGGCACACATTAACTATGCTGACTACATAATACCTGTAATAATAATAATCACCACAGAGGATTTTGTAAAAATGCTTATCTAATACCCTCATCATTTCCATCTCTCCAGCCCAATTGCTAAAATCAGTAGTTTGGAGGGCATGCAGCACTTTGCAGGATTGGGTTCCTGGCTTTTTTACAAGGGAAACTCTAGTGTTTGCTTCTAGCAAATGTTGTCCAGCCTAAATATTAAAATCTAAACTAGGGTTGTCAATAAGCATAGGAGTTAACTGTGATTAAGTACAAAAAATTAATCACAGTTAAAAACATTTATTGTGCTTAAATCACACTATTAAATAACAGAATACCAACTAAAATGTATTACATATTTTCAATGATTTTCTACATTTTAAAATACATTGATTTCTGTTATAACAGTATATAAAGTGTGTGGTATTCACCTTATATTTTAATTACAGATATTTTCACTGTACCAGGATAAAAAATATTATTTTTCAATGCACCTCATACAGGTACTCTTGTGCAATCTTTTATCATAAAAGTGTAACTTACAAATGTACAATTTTTTGTTACCTAACTGCACTCATAAGCCAAATGACGTACAACTTTAGAGTCTCTAAGTCCATTCAGTCCTACTTCTTCAGCCAGTTTCCTTAGACAAACAAGTTTGATTACAATTTGCAGGAAAAAATGCTACTTATTTCTTGTTTACAACATCACCCGAAAGTGAGAAAAGGTGGCTGTATGGCACTGTTGTAGCTGGCATCACAAGGTATTTATGTGCCAGATCTTCTCAACATTCATGTCCTTTCATGCTTCAACCACCATTCCAGAAGATCTATATCCACGCTGCTGATGTGTTCTGTTCAATAATGATCCAAAGCAGAGAGAACCAACAGATGTTAATTTCTGTTATCTGAGTCATATGCCACCAGCAAAAGGTTGATTTTCTCTTGGCAATTCTGGTTCTGCATTGAAGTGTTGCTCTTTTAAGACTTTTTTGAAAGCATGCTCCACATCTTGTCTCTCTCAGATTTTGGACAGCATTTCAGATTCTTAAGCCTTGAGTCCTGTAGCTAGTTTTAGAAATCTCACATTGATATTTTCTTCATGTTTTGCAAAATCAGCTGTGAAAGTGTTCTACAATGAACATGTGCTGTCATTAGCCGTGACTGCTATAACATGAAATATATGGTAGAATGCAAATAAAACAGAACAGGAGACAAATAACTCTCCCCCCAGGGAATTCAGTCACAAATTTAATTAACATATTATTTTTAATGAACTTCAGCAGCATAAAAGCATGTCCTCTGAAATGGTGGTTGAAGCACGAAAGAGCATTTGAATGTTGCACATAAATACGTTGCGATGCCAGCTAATAACAGTGCCACACAAAAAATCACTTTTCACTTTTGGGCGATATTGTGAACAAGAAGTGGGCAGCATTATCGCCTGCAAATTGGAACCAAACTTGTTTGTCTGAGAAACTGGCTGAAGAAGAAATAGGACTGAGTGGATTAGTAGGCTCTAGAGCAGGGCTACTCAACATGCAGCCTGCAGCTCATCTGTTTGCAGACCGTGGTGTAGTTTGGGTTTACACGGGGATCAGCATGCGGCCTGTGGGTGGGATCCTTTGAACATGGCCTCCACTGGGAACACACTCTACAACAGCGAGGTGACTCCCAGGCGGGGTGAGCACTGAAAAACACAAGCATATAGGCTGGCTGGAACAGATGGATACAGAGTGTCGGCGTTTCTAGCCCCCAGGGAGGGAGTACTGGGATCGCCGGGGCACTGTGAGAAGTGCTTTATATTCATGCCTGTCAGTGTGAACAAAGCTATTTGCATATATTTGCATACATATTTGCATGTATCTGTAACCACACTTAAGTTGCAGCCCTCGGCATGCACTGTGAGTAACATTGTGGCCCCCAGGACTTCCCAAGTTGAGTAGCCCTGCTCTAGAGTCTAAAATTGTACATTGTTGTATTTTTTAAATGCAGTTATTTTTCATGCATAGTTTTGCATTTGTAAGTTCAACTTTCCTGATAAAGAGAATTGTCTGAAGAAGAAATAGGACTGAGTGGACTTGTAGGCTCTAGAGCAGGGCTACTCAACTGTATGGCACTGTTGAGGTGAATTGAAAAATACTGTTTCTTTTGTTTTTTACAATGCAAATATTTGTAATAAAAATAAATATAAAGTACTGTACACTTTGTATTGTGTTATAGTAGAAATCAATGAGTTTGAAAACATAGAACACATGCAAAATATTTGAATAAATAATATTCTATTAGGGTGCATCTACACAGCAGCATTATTACAGAACAACAGCCATTGTTCTGAAATTACAATGCAAGCATCTACACAGCAATTGCTTTATTTCAAAATAAATTTGAAATAAAGGATGGCTTATTCCAACTTCTGAAAACCTCATTCCACGAGGAATAACGCCTCTTCTGAAAGTACTATTTTGAAATAGCTGTAGTGTGGACGCTACACTGCTGCTATTTCAAAATTGCTCCTCCCTAGTGCTTTCTGGGGCTCTAAATCGAGGTAGTGTATCCACATTAGGGGAGCCTGCCTCAAACTAATTTTGAGGCTTCCCTGTAGTGTAGACGTGCTATTTTGAAATAAGCTATTTCAGAGTATTTCTTCCGGAATAGCTTATTCAGAAATAAGTGTGCAGTGTTAACATACCCTTACTGTTCAGCAATGCGATTAATCGTGATTAATTCTTTTTTTTAATTACTTGACAGCCCTAATCTAAACATACCAGTGGGAGATTTCAATGGAGACAGGTTCAGGACTAGAAGTAATGTCATATGACACCATGTTGTTTTGTTTATTCTTTATATTACCATAGCACAGAGGTGGGCAAGACAGCCTTCGTGGCCCGGGTCTGGCCTGCCAAGCCATTTGATCCAGCCCACAACTGCCCTGACACTCTCCCACCCCCAGGTCAATCAAGACCTGGGAACAGAGGAGCACACAAAGTCTCTTCCCCTGCTAGGGGCATGCGGGACCAGCAGGAACCACCAGCTGTTCAAAATGGCTGGCCAGTTCTCTATAGGCGCCGCATAACCCTAGCAGGGTGGGGATGGAGGCAAAGACTTTGAGCACTCCCCCACCCCTACACCAATCAGGGCCTGGTGGCAAGGAGCTCCTACAGGGAACAGCCCCCCCCTTCCACCCTTTCAGGGCATCCAGAAACCATGTCCAAAATTCAGGAAGTGGCTCCCCTGCCATAGCGCCTAGAAGCCCTAAGTTATGTGTGAAATACTGTACAAACAGAACAGAAGCAGTCCCTAGCCCAAAGAGTTTTTGCTACATTATTATTGCTTACTAGAAATGCAAATCTACTCTTAATGGATACAAATCAGGAGTTGGCAAAGGCCTTCCTACACTATTCATGTAGTCTACTGAATAGTCTTGTAGACTATTCTGTAAGTCAGTGGAAGAGAGCTTTTCATACGGAGGTAAACTTTAATACATCAGTACACAAAAATGGCTCTTCTAAAACTTCAAAATTTGGTAAGTGTAGGAGGATAGTCCACATTACACAGCAAAAACTTCATTCTACTCATGCAACAGTTATGCATTGACTCATTCAGCATAAATTATAAGTATATAGTTTAACCAGAATAATCTCAGAAGCATTGTTTTAAGCACTTTTCTCCAATTCTTTAACCATTCCCTCCTTCCCACTACAAAGAAAGAAAAAAAGTCTAGTTTATCACAATTTGTTTTCAGAACAAGATTACTCTGGCTGGAGTGCTGATAATTTACTGAAATTGCATCAAATGACACCACCTATAGTATTACAATACCTGTTTTAAATGCAGGAATGTACAATAGTTCATCAATGCTGTCCGGGGGGAGGAGAACAGCACTGGAGGGAAGGCAGATCTAAACAAACATCTGCCACTATTTCCCAGTGCCTTGCCTAGGCCTAGGCCGTGCCACCTCAAGTCTTAAGGAAGACTCATGCTGACAAGAGGCATATACAGCTCTTTCTTCCTGAAAACATGGTTTTCTTCTGGGTTAAAAAGGATTGGCTTAGCAGAAAGCTAAAGAATGATTTTTATCATTAATATTACAATATTGACCAGCCCTCTGTAAGGCCTTCTAGCAGGGGCATATTGTGCTAGGCATGGTACACACATATATTACAAGACCATCCTTGCCTCACAGAGATCACAGTACAGATTAAGCCATTAAGGGGCAGGGTGGCATGCAAAGAGGAAAGGGGGAGAAAGTAAAAGTATCGGGTATAAATACCAAGCGCAATTGATCAGTGTGGCTCAATGAGATTAGACAGGAGTAAAGGAATGAAATCAAAAACAGTATTTCCTGAAGTTCCTTTTATTTTTCCCCAATAGTTAACATTTATTATGGTCTCCTAAAGGGAAAGCAGGAAGGACTGCTGACTGAAGCATTTTAAACTAGATCAGACAAAAGGGGAAAATCCTACTTTGGCTTAGGGAGAGGTTAGGTGGTCTAATGCTGAATGGGTTCTTCTATTTCTAACTTCTTCTGTGATGTTTCACTCATAGCATAAGATTGTTGTGCACCTGATTTAAATAAGCAACATTCTAAACTAATCAGTGTCATCTCAATGCCTGTGAATTGGGCCTCAAAGTCTCGGCTGCTCAGCTGTCACATAATCATTTAGCCACTTTTGCAGGGAGTCAATATGACATCCAGTGACCATCAAATTTATCCCATGTAGACATCTTTTTAGCTATAATCACAAGACATGCGCCATATGCATTCTTCTGCCAGACAACAAGGAATCAGGTTAATTTTAACCATTGCCATGTTCAGCGCAATTTCTGTGTGATATTATTTTTGCTCCCTGTTCAATTTGAATATTGTGTTGCACATTAAACACACCTAATCTCATTTCATTATTCCACAATAGTTCCCCTACTTAAATGTCTAACCAAAACATCAGTTTAAATGTTACTGATAAGATTAAGCAGACATAGTACTAATAACCTATCCGTCAATCATTTAAAATTACCCTCAGCAGAATTCTAAGCATACCTCCTGAAAATCACAATTTACATTCTGAACATTTGGAGTGCACATACCTGCTGCCCTCTGCCCAGCAATGTGAATGTACATTATTCCCCCCTTCTTCCCTGCATAATTATCAGGTAGTGTAAAGAGCATCAGGGATAGCATTTACTTTTCAGCCAGCTATCCAAACATAATCAGCCAGTTATCAGTACAATGACAAGAACAATGATCAGTATTGTCAATCAACATAAAGGTAATCCTACCTACTCCAGCTGCTCTCAAAGTGCTGTCTTCTTTTAAAATGAGTTTGTCATCATCCTCCAAACTCACTACAAGTTCATTGGTCTAGAAAAAAGTAAATAGAAATATGAAGAAAAATGCAGGTTTTATCAGCACTATCGTTACATTCTCTAGAAGAGCATAGATCTTGCTGTATCCGTACATACGGGGTGGGGGAAGGGTAAGAAACTGAGAGCAAATGTACCTTAGATCCATGTGCTTGGTGAATAATCTTCATTGTATCTGGAAGAAAAGACAAAAAACTTCCCTTAAGATGTGGTTCACTGCACTGGATAATGGCACTGTGAGAGTTCCAGGTCTACCATCTCTTGAGGATTTTCAAGTTCAAAAAGGGAAAAGCAAAACTGTCTCCACTAGCAGCCATCTCTGCAATCCAAACCTGAAATATGGGACTCAAGCTAGGTGCCTTTCTTCTTGTATGTTATCAACTGCGTTAGAAGTTCTGTCAGGCAAGTTACAATCTCATGAATGTTTACACCATCCCATTGCCTTCATTCACTGCCCTCCATGATACCCAGGTAACCTGTCTTCAACAAGATTCTGTTAATTGACTGAGCCTCAGTCAGGGGGAGGGGCTACCAGAGCTTGATAAGCTGTGAGTCAGCGACCAGGGAGCTTGCGACCAGGAGCAGCTAACAGGAGTTTGGAGAGGGAGGTTAGAGGGGGAGGTTAAAGGGCTCTAGTGACTTCTGACCTTCTTTAAACATAATTTTTATAATAATCTATATTCCAGACATTTAATAAGAAGCCCCATTAATACTTAAACTTATTCATAAGAAAAATGGAGACAGAAGCCCAGCAGCAGAGTGGGGGCTATCCTGTTTATTGTATCAAGTGTAACATGTATGATTACCTGCCCTGTGGGCGAGTGGCATATGTGTGCACCCTTTGCAAGGAGCTCCTGACTCTCAGAGACCGAGTTCAGGCTTTGGAGGCCAGGGTGGCTGAACTGGAGGAGCTAAGGGAGGTAGAGAGATATGTTGATGAGACTTTCTGGGACACTGTAGTACTCTCCCACCTCCAGTCTGAGAGCCCCAGTGCTCTTAAGGAGGATGAAAGTCTCAAGGGAACAGAGCATTCAATGGGAGCAGAGGGAAACCTTCCCGTAGTTGGGACCCTCCTTCCAGAGGATGTTGCGGTATCCTCTCGCACTGAGGATACTTCTGAGGGGGAGGGAACACCAGTTGTTAGGAAGAGGCAGGTGTTAGTAGTGGGTGATTCGATCATTAGAAACATAGATAGTTGGGTTTGTGATGACTGGGAGAACCGTATGGTCACTTGCCTGCCTGGTGCGAAAGTTGCGGATCTCTCGAGGCATCTAGATAGACTTATGTTTAGTGCTGGGAAGGAGCCGGTGGTCGTGGTACATGTAGGTACCAATGATGTAGGGAAGGGTAGGAGAGATGTCCTGGAGGCCAAATTTAGGTTGCTAGGAAAGAGACTGAAATCCAGGACCTCTATGGTGGTATTCTCTGAAATGCTTCCAGTTCCACACGCAAGGCCAGGTAGGCAGGCAGAGCATCAGAGTCTCAATGCGTGGATGAGACGACGGTGTAGGGAAGAGGAGTTTGGATTTATTAGGAACTGGGGACATTTTTGGGAGAGGGGGAGCCTATACAGAAAGGATGGGCTCCACCTAAAACAGGGTGGAACCAGACTGCTGGCACTGAACATTAAAAAGGCCGCAGAGCAGTTTTTAAACTAAGAGATGGGGGGAAAGCCGATTGGTGCGGAGATGCACATAAATCGGATGGAGACTTCTCTTAGAAGAGAATCCACTGATAAGAGATTCTCTAAGCTGTAGTCAGAAAGAGAGAAGGAGAGAGGACAAACCATGGGCCAGAGCAGACAAACAACCGCATATAAAGGAATCCAATGCATCAAGGAAGGACAGACAAATAAGCAGTGGCAAATTTTTAAAGTGCTTCTACACAAATGCTAGGAGTCTGACTAATAAGATGGGTGAACTAGAGTACCTCATATTAAAGGAGGAGATTGACATAATAGGCATCACTGAAACCTGGTGGAATGAGGAAAATCTGTGGGACACAATTATACCGGGATATAAAATATATAGGAAGGATAGAGCAGGCTGGGTGGGTGGCGGAGTGGCACTGTATGTGAAAGATAATGTAGAATCAAATGAAATAAAAATATTAAATGAATCAACGTGTTCAATAGAATCGCTATGGATAGTAATTCCATGCTCCAATAATAAGAAATTAGCAGTAGGGATATATTATCGACCACCTGACCAGGACAGCGATACTGACATTGAAATGCTGAGGGAGATTAGAGAGGCTACCAAAATAAAGAACTCTATAATAATGAGGGATTTTAATTATCCCCATATTGACTGGATACATGTCACCTCAGGAAGAGAAGCAGAAATAACATTTCTCAATGGCTTAAATGACTGCGTCTTGGATTTAGTCCTGAGTGGAGCGCAGGATCAGGTCCAGGAGATAACCATTACAGGACCGCTTGGGAATAGTGACCCTAATATAATAACATTTAACATTCCTGTGGTGGGAAGAACACCTCAGCAGTCCAGCACTCTGGCATTTAATTTCAAAAAGGGGAATTTAACTAACCTCCTCATTTTTGTGTAACAGAAATTAAAAGGCACAGTGACTAGAGCCAAATCCCTGCAAGCTGCATGGAAACTTTTTAAAGACACCATAATAGAGGCCCAACTTAAATGTATACCCCAAATTAAAAAACATAGCAAGAGACCTAAAAAAGAGTCACCATGGCTTAACCACCATGTAAAAGAAGCAGTGAGGGACAAAAAGGCATCTTTTAAGAAGTGGAAGTCCAATCCTAGTGAGATAAATAGAAAGGAACATAAACACTATCAAGTCAAGTGTAAAAATGTAATAAGAAAAGCAAAAAAAAGATTTTGAGGAACAGCTAGCCAAAAACTCAAAAAGAAATAATAAAATGTTCTTTAAGGACATTAGAAGCAGGAAGCCTGCTAAAAAACCTGTGGGTCCCCTAAACCATCGAGATATAAAAGGAGCAATCAAGGACGATAAAGCCATTGCGGAGAAACTAAACGATTTCTTTGCTTCAGTCTTCACGGCTGGGGACGTTAGGGAGATTTCCAAATCTGAACCGTCCTTTGTGGGTGATGAATCTGAGGAACTGTCCCAGATTGAAGTTTCATTAGAGGAGGTTTTGGAATAAATAGAACAACTTAATGTTAACAAATCTCCGGGACCAGATGGCATTCATCCAAGGGTTCTAAAAGAACTCAAATGGAAAATTGCTGAACTATTATCTGTGGTTTGTAGCCTATCCTTTAAATCGGCTTCCGTACCTAATGACTGGAAGGTAGCCAATGTGACACCAATATTTAAAAAGGGCTCCAGAGGCAATCTTGGCAATTACAGACCGGTAAGTCTAACTTCAGTACCGGGCAAATTAGTCGAAACAACAGTAAAGAATAAAATTGTGAGGCATGTAGAAGAACATAATTTGTTGGACAAAAGTCAACATGGTTTCTGTAAAGGGAAATCATGTCTTACTAATCTATTGGAGTTCTTTGAAGGGGTTAACAAACATGCGGACAAGGGGGGTCCAGTAGATATAGTATACTTGGATTTCCAGAAAGCCTTTGACAAGGTCCCTCACCAAAGGCTCTTGTGTAAATTACACTGCCATGGGATAAGAGGGAAGGTCCTTCCATGGACTGAGAACTGGTTAAAAGACAGGAAACAAAGGGTAGGAACAAATGGTAAATTTTCAGAATGGAGAGGGGTAACTAGTGGTATCCCCAAAGGATCAGTCCTGGGACCAATCCTGTTCAACTTATTCATAAATGATCTGGAGAAAGGGGTAAATGATCTGGAGAAAGGGGTAAGCAGTGAGGTGGTAAAGTTTGCGGATAATACCAAACTGTTTAGGACAGTCAAGACAGAAGCAGACTGTGAGGGACTCCAAAAAGATCTCACCAAACTGAGTGATTGGGCAACAAAATGACAAATGAAATTTAATGTGGATAAGTATAAAGTAATGCACATTGGGAAAAATAACCCCAACTATACGTACAGTATGATGGGGGCTAATTTGGCTATGACAAATCAGGAAAGAGATCTTGGAGTTATCATGGATAGTTCTCTGAAAACTTCCACACAGTGTGCAGCGGCAGTCAAAAAAGGCAAATAGGATGCTAGGAATTATTTAGAAAGGGATAGAAAATAAGACCATAATATCTTACTGCCCCTGTATAAAACTATGGTATGCCCACATCTTGAATACTGTGTACAGATGTGGTCTCCTCACCTCAAAAAAGATATTCTGGCCTTGGAAAGGATTCAGAAAAGGGCAAATAAAACGATTAGGGGTTTGGAACGGGTCCCATATGAAGAGAGGTTAAAATGATTGGAACTTTTCAGTTTAGAAAAGAGGAGACTGAGGGAGGATATGATAGAGGTCTATAAAATCATGAGTGGTGTGCAGAGGGTGAATAAAGAAAAGTTATTTATTAGTTCCCAAAATAGAAGAACTAGAGGACACCAAATGAAGTTAATGGGTAGCAGGTTTAAAACTAATAAAAGAAGTTCTTCACACAGCATGTAGTCAACCTGTGGAACTCCTTGCCAGAGGAGGCTGTGAAGGCTAGGACTATAACAGAGTTTAAAGAGAAGCTAGATAATTTCATGGAGGTTAGCTCCAGAAAAGTCTATTAGCCAGGGGATAAAAATGGTGTCCCTGGCCTCTGTTTGTCAGAGGCTGGAGAAGGATGGCAGGAGACAAATCGCTTGATCACTGTCTTCGGTCCACCCTCTCTGGGGTACCTGGTGCTGACCACTGTCGGCAGACAGGCTACTGGGCTAAATGGACCTTTGGTTTGACCCAGTATGGCCGTTCTTATGTTCTTATAATGCACAGGTGCACAGTAGATGACTGGAATCTAATAAACAAGTCTGTTGGGGCTGCACAAAAAGAGAACCCAACATGCTCCACCATAGCAATGTTGGCTCCACTGGACTATCAGGAGAAAAAAAAGTAGCAACAACTTCATTTTGACACTTTAAAATGAGCACAGATGGAAGAACACACTCAGGATCTTAGGGAGCATAGTTCAGTAAAGAACCATCATAGTTACATAAATAGGCACTTTAATATAAATAAAAGAACTGCAACATCTATGTTTGAACAAACAATACAGGACAAAAGTGCTTTTTCAGCGAAGAAGCTAGAAGCTTGATGCTCTTTACCCACTTGTAAATTAGAAGAGAAAAATTGTGGACTACAGGCAGTCCCCGACTTACGCGGATCCGACTTATGTCGGATCCGCAGTTACGAACAGGGCTTGCCCCGGAGGACACGGACTGCGGGACCTCGCGGTCCTGCCGCCCATGTACTCCGGGGCTTTCTCCGCGTCTCCCTGGTCTGCAGACCAGGAAGACGCGGAGCAAAGCCGCGGAGGGGCTCGGGCAGCCCAGGCGCGCCTGGGCTGCCTCGCTGCCCGAGCCCCTTCGCGGCTTTGCAAATCCTCGGGGAAGCCGGTAGCGGGACAGCCCAGACACCCCGCGGCTGTCCTGCTGCCCGAGCCCCTCCGCAGCTTTGCAAAGCCTCGGGGGAAGCCGGCAGCGGGACAGCCCAGACGCCCCGCGGCTGTCCCACTGCTGAGGTCCTCAGAGGCTTTGCTCCCAGTCTCCCTGGTCTGCTGGTCTCCAGCAGACCAGGGAGACTGGAAGCAAAGCCGCGGAGTACCCAGGCAGTGGGACCGCAGTGCATCTCAGTCCTCCGCCCGCGTCTTCCTGGTCTGCTGGGGTTGGGGGGGCGCAGCTAGTACACCCCGCCCCCCCCCAGCAGACTAGGCTTTTCTCCGGATGCCTGTGGCAGAGCAGCTGGGGCGCTGCTGGTTGGTCCCGCAGCGCCGCTCTGGGCGCTACTGGACCAACCCAGCAGCACCCCAGCTGCTCTGCCCCAGGCGTCGTGATTCAGCCGCTGCTGGTCAGTTTCAGCAGCGGCTGAATCAGGACGCCTGGGGCAGAGCAGATGGGGTGCTGCTGGGTTGATCCAGTAGCGCTGAAGAGCGGCGCTACTGGAGCAACCCAGCAGCACCCCAGCTGCTCTGCCCCAGGCGTCCCCAAGTCAGCTGCTGCTGAAACTGACCAGCGCTGACTACAGGAAGCCCGAGGCAGAGTTGCTCTGCTCCGGGCTTCCTGGAATCAGCTGCTGATCAGTTTCAGCAGCAGCTGACTTGGGGACGCTTGGGGTTCTTAAGTTGATTCTGTATGTAAGTCGGAACTGGCGGTCAGTTTCAGCAGCGGCTGACAAATCAGTGAATCTACTCACCCGTGGCGAGTAGATTTCAGCTGGTCGCCCCGTTCACCGGCGGTGCACGCATGTGCAATGCGGGTCTTGAGCGTGCGCAGTGTGGGGCTGGCGAGTAGATTTCGCCGCCATTTGTCAAGCCCTGGACATCACCATCACAATGGTTTTATGTGGATCTATGCTCATGCTGCTATGGAGTCTGCACGGGCAACCAAGGCCAAAAAGGAGCAAAAAGACTATTTCTCATTGATTAAATCAAGTGGGAAGGAGCAGACAATGTATTATGGGATGCTGACAACATAAGCCCATAACCATCCACTGCACAGTTTTGGTCCCAGAGTCTACTGGATCATAGCCCAGAATGCAAAGTGGTGCAGGCACTGTGGGATAGCTACCCAGAGTGTATTGCTCTCAAAGTCAACAGCAGTCTCCCTAATGGGGATGTGCTATTTTGAACTACATTGAATTTTTCCCTGTAATTGGGACACGGGCCTTCAACTTTACAACTAAGAAATCTACCATAATAGATTCAACCTCATCTCATAGTGTAGATGTGGCCTTAGACTGGAAGCTCCCTGGGGCAGGCATCACCTTTTCATTCTGTTTGTACAAAATGTGGTTCTGGTCCATGAATGGGCGCAAGATACTACAGAAATACAAATGAACATATTAGTAAAGGTGAGGGGCAACCAAAGTCTAGAAGGGATGAGTCAGAATGAGGATAACTTTGACACTTTATGATGCTGGCCAGAAAGAAGCAGTGAGATCTGTTCAGAGATGTGCCGAGAGAACCAAAAGAATTAGAGGAGAAGCCCAGATTAAAGGCCTGCATGCTGAGGAGGATGGTGGTGGGTAGCACCATGGTAGAGAAATGAAAGAGAGAGAGTAGGGCTCAGAGGAAACATCAGGAGCTTGGTTTGGATACTTTACACGCAAATTCTTAGCATGACTGGCACCCAGCACTGGGAGGCAAGGCTGAACTAGGATAAAAGGTATCAAACTATTGCCCTGTTATAGTTCTGTTACTTGTTCAGTCTGCTGAGTATCGATTAGCAATATGTCTACGAGCACACGTGCACAGCAAATCTCTCCTGATGCCATGTCTGGTAACTAAACCAAAAGTTGTGCGTGGACTGATAGCAGGGATCTACAGATATGTCACATCATAACGAATAAACTGACAGCAAAGGTCTCCTTCATTTGCCACAAAAGGGTGGTACTTTAGAGACAGATGCTGCAAATCTCTAGAATTTTAAGTCCTTAAAAAATATTCACATCTATCCTGAAAATTCAGAGAAACAAGTTGAAGTTATGGACATTAACAAACTAAACTCTAATCCCTGATTCATTTCCCACTTGCTCCCAAATTGTATCTCCTGATTCCCCATCACTGTGGGTGGAGAATTAGCCCCTATGACATGTTAGTCGTTTGATATAGGCATGTAATTCTCAGCACCATTCACAGGAAGTACATGTTGCATTTCACTCAGGGAGCTGTTTCATCTATGTGACAGATGTGGTTTGCTAACTCCACCATGGACAGAGGGAGGTGGGAATGACACTGACAGCAGAGAGGTATCTGTAAGGAAATCCTTGGGACAGTTCATCTTAGAGGTTTATGACTTAGGGAAAGTGTCATTTGAACTATTCTTTATGCTGCACGCTGCATGTTCCTGCTATCATCCATTGCACCACTTTTGCACTAATCTCCAAAACAGCATCATTCAAGCCAAATCTCAGAAAAAGGGATAAATCAGGACTACACAGAGCAAGTTCTGTTCAGAATATGATGTTCTGCACCTGCTTACACCAAGGAAACTTGCATGTGAAATGTATTACTTGCAACAACTATTAGAGCACAGAATCAGATTTATTTTTTATCCCCAGGCTATTTCATTTCAGGCCAAGCTTACATTTAAGAGCTTTACTATTTACTTAGCTATGTTCTCCTCCTCCTCTTGTTTAATATTATGTAAATTCTTTAAGTACATAAATCTAAACATTTTCCACTTGGTGCCTTCTGCTCCTTCTTGGCCATCCATTGTGACCTCACAATTAGTAGCTAGATATTGAAATGCATAAGCACGAAGAGGACTGTGATTTCAAAGTACTGTGGGTCACAAGCCACTGTGCAGAATGGGAACAGAGTTTAAAAGGCACTTACAAAAATGATAAAAAATTAATACCCCAAAATGCCTTTGCCAATTAGCAGCAGAATTTATAATGTACTATCTAATTCTGAAGTGAATAAAGAAGTTCATAACTGTTGAGTTTTGTAGACACATGATGTAAAACTAATGGTGTATGTGTGACATTTTCAGTAGGACTGTGCCATATTAACCATTAGCTGGACTAGTTGTTTCCTGAAAACAGCTGCAAAACATGTGTATAGAATCATAGAATCATAGAATAATAGGACTGGAAGGGACCTCGAGAGGTCATCGAGTCCAGCCCCCCGCCCTCAAGGCAGGATCAAGCTCCGTCTACACCATCCCTGACAGATGTCTATCTAACCTGTTCTTAAATATCTCCAGAGAGGGAGATTCCACCACCTCCCTTGGCAATTTATTCCAATATTTGACCACCCTGACAGTTAGGAATTTTTTCCTAATGTCCAATCTAAACCTCCCCTGCTGCACTTTAAGCCCATTACTCCTTGTCCTGTCCTCAGAAACCAAGAGGAACAAATTTTCACCTTCCTCCTTGTGACACCATGTGTATGTATGTATGTGTATGTGTGTATGTTTGTTTTGCAGCTTCTGACTTACTATGTTTAGATGAAAATAACTGTAATGCAGTAAAATCACACGACAACTGGTATAACATATTGTACACAAATTTCTTAAGTAATAAGAAAAATCACATACCGTATTTGTATTTTTTAAAGGGAGGTGGAAGTCCTGTTCTTAATGACACATCTATTAAAAATAAAGAGACTACATGAAAAGGAATGCAACAGTTTTCTTTTCATATTCTAAGTGATCATGATTACTTCATGAAGCTTGCATTTTAAACTTGAATGCAATTTAAAATAGATCTCAAATCAGGAAACTTGTCTTAGTTGAAGAGCAAACAATACAACTCTGAGCCCAGAGCCTGCAAATGCTATGGTACATGCTTAACTTTAAGCCCCATTGACTTCAGTGGGACTACCGACATGTAAAATGTTAAGAAACGGTGGGCAAGATCAGATCGTTGGAGTCTGATCTTCCAAAGCTCTACTGTGATGTGTAGCCATTTAACATTTTCATCGGGGCAGAAGTCCTGCATCCCTGTTTTCAAATTGCACCCGAACAAATTACACAAATTAATTGGATTTGGAAAAAAATTATCTGCTAACCAGCTCCCCAAAGGAAACCACTGAAAATGAATCCTTTTCCATCTTGCTTGGTGTTGTGCAACTCCAGCTTGTGCATTTCTGGCTAACAAAACTCAGCCTAGAAGAAAACAAAACATATATGGGGGCTTCCCCCACCTAGAACAACTACACAGAACAGTTTCTCTCCACTCACATGAGACCACCTTTGCTTTCTCTCTCCACAAATACTGGGGTAGTCCCTATTCATGTGGGTGCAGTGACCAGAGATTCTGTAGATGATAGTCATACCTAATGCTTTTTGAGCAGCTGTCCAACAATGTATCCCATGCCGTGAGTCTTGACATCTGACAGTGGGATTTCCAGTGCAGTGCAGAGGGAGGTAATGCCTGCACATAGCTGGGCATCCTCTGTGGGATCCAAAGCCACAATCTCCATGTATCCCTGATTCCCCAGCAGCTGCACCCTGGCAGCCCAAAAGGAAACATGTGCAGCTGGCAGATTTAATGGAGCCACAAAAGTTATCCCATTAATTTGCTCCTCTACACCAGCTTATGCATAGACTGCAAAGTACAGGGATAAAATGAGTGTTCAAGAACAACAGTGCCTTACCATTCTTTACAAATGCAATGAATTGCTTTACTGTTTGGTCCAAATTAACTCCATGATACACCAGAGGTCTGAAATTACGGTGTTCAAAGGAGCGAACCAGGCGAACAGTAACAGTTGAGTTTTCTGATGACATATGAATTAACTGCAAACACCCTAGAAGACATTAAAGAGAGTAATTGCCAAGTTATCACTTTGTAGAACTATAACTGCTAAAAGAAACAGGTGCAGGTACATCAGTACGATGCCCACGACGAGTTAAAAATTGACAATATTGTAAACATTGTGCCCTCCCAGTTCAGATCCAATTCTGCACCACTTCTGCCATGACTACAATGTGAACAAGGGCAGGGCCATAGCCTCCTCATTGATACAGGATTGTCCAGGATGGTAAAGGTAGAATTTGACCCTATGCTTATGTCTACACTACTGCAGAAAGTTGACCTAAGCTATGCAACTCCACTTAAGGTATGTCATCGCCAGCTAGGTTATTCACTAAGTCAAGTTACTGCAGGGTCTACAATGCAGGAGGTTGACAGGAGAAATTCTCCTGTTGACTTCCCTTACTCTTCATGTCTGAAGTAGAGAAAGGGGAGTCAACTGGAGCAATCTGTGATTGATTTGGTGGGTCTTAACTAGATCCACTAAATCAACTGCCAATGGATCGATCCTCTGTGTAATGTAAATGTAGCCTAAATGTCAGATGGCCCAGTTCTGCAGTTGTTCCATCGACTGAACATCCACAAAGTACATCGGCAGCTCTATGAACAAACCACTAGGTCAGAAGGGAAAAAATGGCAGAAAAGTGATTTAAATATGCGTGTAAGCAGGGTCTGAATCAATGCTTACATTACAGTCAGCTGGAATGGGAAAGAAATCCTGGGTGTATTTATGTAAATGCAGTTTCCCCCTGCTTCGCTTAGATATATTAGATATTCAGCTGCTTAGTGTTTTTCTCATTGTAATCAACTTGGCTGGTGTTGGGTCACAAATTGTGTTAATACTAAATTCAGGAATTGTGAGATATGATCACCAATGCTTGCCGTTATTGTGGGAATGCAGAAAAGTCAGACTGTTTAACTCAGTTAAAAGTAGAGACCCTGTCAGTGTAAATACAGAGGATGGGCAGAGGCTCATCTTCCAGAGCCCTATGAGATTAAGCTGGGGAGGGAGGACTCTGAGGATGCATCTACACTGAATCCTTAGCTAGAATTGAGCTACGCAAATTGCTTAGTTTATTTCAAGTTAATTTTGAAATAGCTTATTTGGTAATTTGGTACTGTCCACACAGAACCAAATTTTGAAATAAACAACCATTGCAAAACATCCCTTAATCCTCATGGAACGAGGTTTACAGGGACATTCTTTTGAAAGCTATTTCGAAATAACAGGCGTGCTGTCAAGATGTGGAATACACTATTTCGAGATAGCAAAAGCATCCCAAAACAGCACCACAGCATAGACGTTCCCTGAGTCAGCAGACTGCATGCCCTCCAGGTATGAGCTGTAAGACGGGTCCAACTGTTTCTCTCCACTGTTTTATTGGCAGAGCTAAAGAAGGCTCCAAAGGAGTCTCTAATATTTAAATTGACTCCATGCTGGAATCTCTTGTGGTTCCACTGTGCTTCGGGCTAAGAGCTGAAATCAATGACAGATGAAATCACTAGGTTTGGCCCAGAGCCAAATCCACCATAAGCCAGTGGAAGATGCAACGAGCAGCATGATGAGCAGCCAGCAGGTGATGGAAAGACATAAGGAGCAGCTAGCAAAGCAGTGGCAGCAAGGGGCAATGAATGACCAGCAGAGCAGCACGAGGTGAACGGCGAATGACCAGCAGAGTAAGATGCCGTCTACCTCCCCTCCACTCAGGATGGGAGATGAACGCTGCAGATGCACCTCTGAATCTGAGTCTGCTGTAAGGGCAGCAAATGTAAGTGGCATGCAGAGAAGGGTTGGGCATGTGAAGGAGACATGTACATTGCTGGACTTGAGAACCTGAGAGGAAAAGAATATTGCCCAACCTACTTGAGCAGGGATGTTTACTCATGGTTTTGGTTATGAACTCTGTGTTTTCCCAAATTAATGCCACATTACTTCCCTCTCCTTGCATGTGGGGTAGCATTAATTCTCAGAGGCGCCCAGGGTGTTGTGTGAATTTCTCAAATTACTGGGTGAGTGGCTCGAACCAGTTGTGTTGGATGGATAGAAAGGAAGCCCTAGATCAGTGATTCTCAAAGTGTGGTTCATGACCATCTTGCAAGTGGCTGTGTACTCAGGACTGGTCCCCCTTGCAGTGGGGATCCTGCACTAGTGCTCCACCCACTAGGAGGCTGGCTTTCTGCTGCAGGGAGCAGAGTCCCAAGCCTCACAGGCCGAATCCAGCTTGTGGGGGAAGGTAGTGGCTCTGAGAGCTGCTGCTTCCTCTTGCTCCGGCTGCGGAAACAGTAACGCAAGAAACCACTTACCTGGAAGCTTTCCCCATTGCTCCCATTGGCCAAAATCCCAGCCAGACTCCTGTACCCCCACCCTCAGCCTGCTCCTGCATCCAACCTCCTGGCTAGACCCCCACCCTCTGCCCAGTTCTGCACCCCCATTTTGTCATCATAGATGGTTGGCTGGTGGTCCACGGAAAGGTTTGCATTGAGCAGGTCGGGCCATAGGCCAAAAAGTTTGAGAACCACTTCCCTAGATACTGAACCCAGCCCTGCCGCTGGTGCTACCTGGCAGAAGGGTTTTATGTGCAATGAATGTTTTGCTTTTAATTTATTTGCAAGTCCAAGTTGTGGAAGAGTCTGCTTGTCTTCTATCATCTAAAGGATAGAATTAGACTCCATAATCAAAAATAAGTTCTTATTAATAACACATCTGTGTTGCATAGACACAGCCTATAGAAAAATACCTGTGCTACTACCTAAGGCTCATCCCTTCATTGTATAACAAATAAAATTAAATCCAACAAAATAATAGCACTAAGATGTTATGTAATTTGTGTATGAATTAGGGGACAATTTCTCCTCTCATTTACACTAGCATAAATTCAGAACAACCCCACTGGGTTTACACTTCTGTAACTGAAGGCAGAATATGGATTGGTAGGTGATTTTCACTTAAGTCTACTTTTCTCCCCCACTTCCCCTTTAAGCAAAATCAGCCAGACTTTAATCAGTTCAGCACCTTCAGTCAATTTCCTGTCTTTTTAGTCAGCAGAGTGGTTTCCTACCACTAACAACATCCCTAGTTTTCAGTAACAGATGTTCTTCCACTTCCCTGTTCCATTAGTTCATTGGGCCACAGCTTCAGTAATAGGAAGTTTGCCTTGTATAAAGATACATTTCAGCTAGTTTGCCCATTAACAGCTACATCAGTTCTCTCCAACTAATCTGAACGTTTTCTCTCTCTCTTGCTCATTTTATTGGGTTTTTTTCCATGTTTTTTATGTATTTGTTGTTCCTTAGTAACTGAGACTTGTGAATCTGAAATGTTTTAAATTGTGTATTTAGTCTTTATCAATCTGAGGGTATGTCTACACTACCCTCCTAGCTCGAACTAGGAGGGTAATGTAGGCATACTGCACTTGCAAATGAAGCCCGGGATTTGAATTTCCCGGGCTTCATTTGCATAAGCGGGGAGCCGCCATTTTTAAAACCCTGCTGGTTCGAACCCCGTGCAGCGCAGCTACACAGGGCTCGAACTAGGTAGTTCGAACTAGGATTCCTATTCCGAACTACCGGTACACCTCGTGGGGTTCAAACCAGCGGGGTTTTAAAAATGGCGGCTCCCCGCTTATGCAAATGAAGCCCGGGAAATTGAAATCCCGGGCTTCATTTGCAAGTGCGGTATGCCTATATTACCCCGCTAGTTCGAACTAGCGGGGTAGTGTAGACATACCCTTAGATACTTATATAGTCCCTATTACCGCAATATCTGAGCACCTCACAATCTTTAATGCACTCATGCTCACAACTCTCCTATGAGGCAGAAAAGTGCTATTTTAATCTGATGGGGATCTTAGGTACAAATCTCCCAAGTCCCAAGCTAATGTGCTAAACCCCGAGCTATCCTTCTTCTAAGTAATTCACAGGGCTCCACTTCCATTTTTATTTGGAGGAGAATCCTTCTGTCCTCCCACTTCACCTAACTTTTGCAAGCAGGGGGAATGGTCACGTTTAAAGTTTTTGACCCAGGTTCTATGTCTGAAGCATAATAATCAAGTTAAAACAAAGAATATCAGCATCCCATTTATATATCAACATGTACATACAGAAAATAAATTCTTTTGTATCTGAGAAGAGGGTTTTTAATTATGCTATAAAGAGGTGAACATTTCTTGGTCCTTCTCCATAGCGGACTGAAAGAACCTTGGCACAGTGCAGGACCCTACTGGGTTCTGAGCACACAGTACCCACCAGAACTACATAAGATCATCCTGGAGGGAACAAATTCTAAGATGAAGACTAGCCAATGAGTTGAACACTCACACCTAGATGAGGAAGTGCTGATAACTTAGACTGATCTAACATCAAAATGAGCTAGATTCTGTGCTGCACTTCTCAGGAGGCACAACATAGAAGGTGCAACCTAGAAAACCAAGGAACTGACCAATACAAACATACTGATGGCCAATTGTACTCTGTAAGAAGCAAACCTTTTCTGGACTTATGCTTAGATATGCCTTCCATGTCTAAGACAGACAGAAGGCTACCGAGGTTGACTAAAGAGCTGCACTAAAGCCCTGCCCCTGCAGTATAAAGAAACCAAAGGTCTGGGAATCCCTTTTCTGTTTCTCATCTAAGAGCCCAAGAATGAATGAGCAATCCAAGTTGACAGTCCACTGAAAATTCCCCCCATATTGCATCCTCTTCCCTCATATCCTAGTGTCCACTACTGACAGCCCTTTGCCTCTAACCCCCAATATCTGCTAAAGGCAATCCTCCACCCCTTACAATCCTTACTTGCTCTTCTTCCCTCCTCCCTCCCTTCCTTCTCCCCCCCCCCCCTTACGCCTGCCACATACACTTGCTTTATCACTGTCATGTACTTGGATATCTACATGAACACAGTAGGCTGCAGGGCTGCTACTAATAGGCCAGGCTTCTATATCAGATTTAGACTGGCTACAGAACTTCCCTCGTAGAGATACAAGCAAGTTATATGTTCTCTTAAAGATATTTTAATGCACTGTTTCTCAAACTCTTTGATACCAGGGACTGGCTTGCCACCTTCCTAAACTGTGTCAGGGAGATGTTAGGGATCACCAATCGACAGACTAGTTCTTGAGAAACACTGCTTTAAAGTACCATTGCTGTTACCATCTCAAGAAAGGTATTTTATGTGCCACCTAGTGGCTGAACAGTATAATAAATTTTAATATTCCAGTACATTCTGAATTTTAAGTTTTACATTCTTAGCATTTATATAAAAGTTACACTATCATACGCTCTCTAAAGTCCAACCTTTGAGTCAAACTAATTTTCTAACAAACAACAACTTGGTTGTTTGACTGTCTATTAGTTGCAATGACTGTATCGGATCAGTTTAAAATTTTTGAATGATCTCATTCTCAATGAACCATCTGTAGTTTGCTATGTTGATTGTTTTGAGGAATAAACTAAAATCAACAGTTTCTGTTGAAGTCTCCATTTTCTGTCTCTATCACACCTGGCCTGGACAATAAATTTGTTTTGTTTTTGTTAAAACAGCTGAGACTACACATCCTTTTCTTCCATCCAGTTTGATGCAAACACAGTCACTACATTCTAAGTCTGGCAGCTGAGTGATAATTGCTATAAAAATGTTCATAAGTTCTTTTTGCCTTTTTATCCAGTTTAGCTACTGTCTTCACTGTGAAGATACAGTAGAATATCAGAGTTACAAACACCTCAGAAAATTGAGTTTTTTCATAATTCTTAAACATTTGTAACTGAACAAAATGTTATGGTTGTTCTTTCAAAAGTTTACAACTGAGCACTAACAGCTTCGAAGCTTTACTATTCAGAAGAAAAATGTTGCTTCCCTTTTACTTTTTAGTAGCTTATATTTAACATAGGGTACGTCTAGACTATATGCCTCTGGCGACAGAGGCATGTAGATTAGGGTACCGGACATAGTAAAATGAAGCGGCGATTTAAATAATCGCCGCTTCATTTAAATTTACATGGCTGCCGCGCTGAGCCGACAAACAGCTGATCAGCTGTTTGTCGGCTCAGCGCGGCAGCCATGTAAATTTAAATGAAGCGGCGATTATTTAAATCGCCGCTTCATTTTACTATGTCCGGTACCCTAATCTACATGCCTCTGTCGCCAGAGGCATATAGTCTAGACGTACCCTAAGTACTGTACTTTGCTTTTTGTTTGTCTCTGCTGCTGTCTGTGTATATTGGCTCCAAATGAGGTGTGTGGCTGATTAGTCAGTAAATAACTCTTCTGTTCACAATTCTGAAATTCTACTGTAGATTCTTTTCCAAAATTGGAACAGTAGTTCTAGGTTGTTTTCCTATCAGGAACTGTGCTGAACCAGCAGTTGATATCAATATTTATCTGCAACTCTACAGATCAATAAACAAAACTTTCCTGTTGTATTATTTTCTTGGCTGTATGCAAAGTTCTCTCAACCTCTCCATTCATTTGTGGATGATATGAGCTGTTAGTAATAGGATTTGAAGGAGATTGTACAACCCTTGTGGTATGACTTTCATTTCTGTAGAGCCCTACAATTCCATGGATATCTACAGGTGCATTGCAGATGTGAATGCAGATATTGGCGGCTCATTTTCGCAGATACAGATAGCCAGAGCGCTGTCCGGCGTTCTGCCACGGGCGAGTAGATTGTATAATTTGTCGAGCCCTGCAGATAGCATACAGATACACATTTTAGAACCCTGCAAATTTGCAGATATCCACTGGTATACACATCCAGATATCCACAGATCATTTTTGCAGATGCAGATACTAACTTTGTATCTATGCAAGGCTCTACACAATTTAAAGTCAATAATCTTTCCATCAACATTCAGTTTCTCTCTCCAAGCAGGCTTTGTAATCACACTTGATAGTTCCTGGAAACAATGGCTCCTGACTGTCCCAGTGCAACAAATATCTATGTAATGTCTATATTTTGTGTATTTATTATCTCTCGTACCTTCGGCCAGACACACCTCTTTTGGGCTATGATTCTTTCCATATCTTGTGCATTTAATCTGGAAGGTTTTGTAGTTAGCCTGTGTATAAGATCAAATCTATCATTAATTATGGGACTACGAGATGCTTTTGTCTGTAACACCAATAACCAGTCCACCTCTGATATTTTCATGTTTTACGGTCCCCAGATCAGAGTTTTCTGCCAAGGCATGCAAAACTGTTGTAAAAAAGTCAACAGCTTTCCCTCATCTGTGACTTCTCTGGCAAAGAGGTGCCCTTTCATATGCTACATTGGGGATATAAAAGCCCGTTTAATTGGACTAGAGTCTCCCCCCCCCCAGGCAGAGAGCTGTTCCAGCCCCCACCGGTTAACCGGACCCAGTAAGCATCACCCGGTAAGGGCGCCACTCACGGGTGAACCCCTCACGTCCCTACCCTGCATTTCTCGCAGGGGCCAAGGCAGTCACCGCCCAAGGCCGGGACGCTTCCCGGTGCCCTTCGGGGCTCCTGGGCACTGAGGCAATGCATGTAAAGCTGCACCCCGCCAGCTTCGCCAGAGCAGGGATGAAAGCCGCAGGCTGCGGGGGGGGGGGGTTAGCGGCAACGGGTCCCATCTTGCCGTGGGCCCGCCCTGACACAGCTGGGCTCTCGGGGGCTCCCTTGGCCCTGCAAGCTTTGCCGCTCCCGCGAGCCCGACACCAGGCCCTGCGCCGCTCGGCAGCTGCTCAGCCACCTACTGCAGCCCGGACTCGGCTGCTCGCCGCGCTCCCAGCGGCCGGAGCGCGTGCTAGAGGCTTCCCCGCCAACCGCCGAGCTCGCGCTCCCTCGCCAGCCCCGCCCCTCAAACCGCCACTCTCCCGCTCGGCTCTTACAGCGACGATCGGCCCGCGGCCACTTCCGGCTTCTCAGCCCTCGCTCGCGCCAACCGTGTCACGTGACCCACCACAGTAAGGACGGGACCCGGCTGAACGCGCACGGTTCCGTGATTGGCCGCATCCATGCGCTGTCCCCGCCCCCTCCCTGAGTTCTGCCCTCCCCCATTCAGCGCTCACTCTGAGCGCCCTGCCTCGCCTTTCGCTCTTCCGGGATTGGAGTCGAGCGTTCTGACCACCGCCTTCCTGGGGTGATTGGCGGCGCCCCTGAGCCCGCCTCTCGCGGGGGAGGATTGGCGCGGGACTGGAGCTGTTCCCCCCCTCCCCGCTCATGGAACCCTGGTTGGCCGCCGCGCGCCGCGACCCCGCCCCTCTCCCGCCGGGCGCTGTGATTGGACGGCGGGCGCTCGGGCGATGGGTGAAGTGGTGGGCGTGGCGCAGTAGTAGCAGAAGCTGCGGCACGTGAAGATACCGAGGTTGCGGATCCGCCGCTCAGTTCGCTGCCATGTCTCAGGTACGGCCGGGGCCAGAGGCGCGGCGCGCCGCTCTCACCCCTCGATGGGGACGAGGGGAGGCTGCGCGCGCCTGGTCTGCGGCCCCCCCCATCCCGCTCTTGTGCCGCCGCCTCCCTTCCCCGCATCGAGGGGGCGGCTCCCCCTTCTCTGCTGGAGGCTCCGTGGGGCCCCCCCTTCTGCCTCCCCCGCTGCCAGGGAGAGGCCGGGGGCGCCGGAGCGGGGCGGGCCTGCCCCCAGGCGGATTCTCCGCGCTCCCCCGCGGGGGTTGTATCCCGGAGGGGGGGCTGGAAGGACCCTACCCGGGAACTGGGCTGAGGGTACGGCGGGGGGCTGGGAGGGGCGCATGCTCCGCACCCATCTCCCACGGGTGGGACCCGCCTTCTCCAGCCCCTTTGTCTCACCGCTTCCTAGCCCGGCGCGCCGCTGCTCCTGCGTGGGGGGAGGCAAGGAGCCGCTCAGAGAGAGGCGCCTGCCTGGGCGCACAAGCGCTTCTGGGTGCCAGGGCAGAGTGAGAGTCCGATGCCCATAGGGCTAGAGAGGGGGCATGGTGAAGAGCCAGGGGCCTGATCATCCAGGTACCCGTCAGAGTAACTGAAGCGCCGCTGAAGTCAGTGGTGCTAATGCTGAAAGGAGACTCTGTTCCAGAGCCTGAACACTCCTAATATCACCGAGGTCTAGCTTGGTAACTGCAGGGACACAAGTTGAGGCGTTGGCATGTCCTCGCTGTTAACTAGAAGTAGTTGCTAGTTGTGTGCATCTCCATCAGAGATAGTATTTCGATTAACCAAAGGGCTATGAAGCACTTGTATAAATCTCTGCTGTGTAATATTTGGGATAGTAAACTGATAGGGTTGGACAGAATATACAGGGAAGAGGCCACTTGCTGGATGGATAGGTTGGGATGAGAGATCACCAGTAAAAATGGAAGGTGTAGGTGGACTCTCAAAGTGAACTTTTGTAATGGGGGGAGGAGGCAGGCTTAATGTTTGTGAGGGCTGTATTCAAGGCCTCCTTTCTGCCAAGTGTTCATTGCAGCTTTTCCCAACTTCTTTCCCCATCAGTGTTTTCGCAAACATCTCTGATCCTGCTGATTTTACAATAGCAGCCTTTCACTCCTAATCCTACAGGGCACAAACTGAAGTAACAAAGGAAGAGTTGAAAATACTGATTAGTAACATAGTTCAAAGTGACTTATGCTAATAATTGCAATAATTACAGTTATCTAGCAAAGTAGAATGCTTCATAACTTCAAGTGAACACTAGACTTGGTTTCAACTTCAATTTTTGTAAACTTCCTAGGGAATGTTACATTTAGATTAATTAAATAGCTGATGGGATTTCCATCAACTATTTGATTAGTCTATAAGGGTGCCTCTGCCTTTGAACTGTAGCTAACAGTCCAAAAGCGGAAACCCTGCAGGGAGTGTGGGACCAGTGGGGAACCCCCCATTGGCCCTGAGCCTTTGAAATGTATAAGAGCCAAATCGCAGCAGGAGCAGTGTGAGCGGAGACTGCTTCAGTCCCTGCTTGTGCAATTTCCTGCTGTGCCTCTACCTCCCCTGTCTGTGTCGTCCCCGTCCTTCCCCCCCCCCCCCCCCCATGGAGACAGTGCTGGGGGGGAACTGGCTTTTAAGTTGGCTTCTCCCAGCATTGGCTCCTGCTCCCTCCCCACTCCCCCTTATAGAGGCAGCCAGGGAGGGAAAACAGCTACTTGCATCGCTGGTCAACTAGTTGCTTACATCCCTAATCCTTTCTCTTTTGTTATCTGCAAACAAACCTTACGCTCTTTCAAGATTTACACAAATATCTCCAAGCAAAAGTGGAAATTAACACTCTTGTGGAAATTAACACTCTTGATCTTTTCATGCACTTTTCTTTTCATTTAGGCTGAGTTTGATAAAGCTGCAGAAGAAGTTAAGCAACTGAAGTCTAAACCAACAGATGAAGAAATGCTGTTCATCTATGGTCACTTCAAACAAGCTACAGTGGGAGATGTAAACACAGGTGTGTATTGAAAAGGAGTGCTAGATTTGTTTTTCAGGATAGAGGAATAAATGGAAGTGCTCAAATATTGGCAGAGGTACTTGCTTAATCACTAGCTTCAGATGTATATCAGTCTTGCAGTAAACTATTCTTTAATAAAATTGAGCTGTGTGTAATGCAACACAGCCTTCACTTCTAGTTTGCAAATCACTAATAAGTAAACAATTGCATTTCTACTTTCTCAGGCAAAAATCTCTCAGATACGGAGAGTGGAAGCAAGTTACTGCACTGTAACTTTCTCAAATAGGAGTTTGAGGGGTAGCAGAGTTAGTCTGTAACAGGAACAAATTAAACAACAAATAGTCTAGTAGCATCTTAAAGACTAACACAACATGTCATGAGCTTTTGTGAGCACAACCCACTTCAGCTGACTGGATAGTAGGAGTGTTACAGTGCTGTCAAGTGCCTGTGTAAACAGGATCCTGTGCTGTTAACCACTTCCTTCCTAGAGGTGGTCTCCCTACAGCTCTGGGAGAGCTCTCTCCAGTGCTCCTGCTGTGATCATACTGCTGCATTAAAGCACTGTTGTGGCAACATTTTACATGTTCAGGTTTAGACCATATCTAGATTTATGGAAACTTAGGGTTACGTCAGAGCAGCAGTACTCCTGTCACATATGTGACAAACTGTGACCGAACGGTCTACAGCTGGGAGCTGGTAGAAGATGAAAGTAATGCTGTGTTCTTACCATTTCATTCTCTGCGTACTCTTTCCACTGTGCATTCTTCACTACTTTTGGGGGGGCGGGGGTGGAAAAAATCTGGCCATAAATTGTATTGCATAAGATTAAGCTACAGCTAGTTTATATAGCTATCAATATCTTAGTTAAAGCTGCCTCTAGTAGACTATAGGAAATGCAACAGAGCTACCTTACTTCTAGATTAATAGGTGGAACTGCCAACTAATGCTACAGGTCACTCCACTGCTGTAAGGCTGGCACAAGGTTAATGCAGGACTGTGTATTTAGCCAGTTTCCTCATACCACTTACCTATGACTGCATGCAATTCCATTAAATTTAATTGGGAACTGAGATTTTTTTACTCATTTGAGAAGATTTAGAGTTGAAAGTTACTCTTAATAGGAAGCCTCTTCCCATTCTTACGTTTGTGCATTATGCCATCTGTTTGGCTACAGTACTTTGCACCTCAAGTGAGTTACAGCTCAGCATCTCTAATACCTTCAAGTTAATATATATTTCCAAGATGTACAGTACTACAGTTTTCTGCTGTGGCTTGTAGGCATGTAAAATCCCATTTAAAATGTTAATCAGCTAACCTATGTTTAACTGGCCTGCTACAGGCTGCTCTAGGTGCTGGTTATACTGGCAAGCATGCTGGAAAGGCAGTGCTTACAGGGTAACTAGGTAACGCTCTCCATCCCTAGTGGTTTGCTCCTAACAAACCTTATGGTTACTTACAACTAACAACTCCTCTACCTGTCTTGTTGAAAGGTTACTAATTTTGAGTTGAACAAGCATTCAGATTGATTGGCTCTTCCTACAGCTGCCCTTGAGCCTCATGCCTTGTTTGTCTTACGACTGCTGTCAGTGTCTTCTCTGTTACTGTATAAAGTGCCCCCACAAATAAGTAAACAGACCTCACAAGATGATGGAATGACAGTGCTGTCAAGTGCACGAAGTAAACTGAAGGCTGTAAATGGACTTCATGGTAAATATGGGTTCTGACCAATGACGTGGAGTTCTGTTAGTATTAACAGTGCATTTTCTTGCAGCTCAACAAAATAGTGTAGCCTAAAACATGCTAATTCAGGCAGGCCGATGATGCCTAAAATGAGACCATGTTGAGGAGAGCCACCATGTCGAGCAATCTCCAGAAAGGACTTGAGGTACCAAACAGTCATTAGATAAAACTACATTAACTCTCTGTGGCTAACTTTGTCCTAGAGCGCCCTGGTTTCATGGACTTCAAAGGCAAAGCGAAATGGGATGCCTGGAACGAATTAAAAGGTAAACATTGAATACGGATGACATGAAAACAGTAGGATTGGTTACAAAACTCAATACACTTGCTACTTAATGAGCGAGTCTTCCATGACTACATGTCAGACAACCTGAGCCAGCCAGTAGCAATTCCTAATTAACTTGCTGTATGGTCTGTGATTTAATGGCTAGCTACCATAGTAGGGCAGAAGAACTAACATTTAAACTGCAGAGCCACAGTGGGGGCAGTGCCTTCCCTTATTGGCTAATCATGTAGTAGATACAATTTGTCCTGAGGTTAAATAAACTTGTTGCAAAGCAAGGAATTAATCTTGGAGTGCAAAGTGCCAGGCTAGCGCCAACTTTTGAACCATTCTCCTCCCTCCCTCATTAATACTATTGATGCAAG
Organism: Pelodiscus sinensis; assembly: GCF_052426305.1. NCBI lineage: Eukaryota > Metazoa > Chordata > Testudines > Trionychidae > Pelodiscus > Pelodiscus sinensis. The sequence continues at coordinate 14,027,968 of NC_143058.1, read as the reverse complement.
TACATGGGACAAAGTAACTGAATTATAATCAAGGAGGATTGTCTCTAGTGTCTCAGTTTACCTCATGGCTTCCTAGATTCTAGAATATCTAGGTACATTGCTACCTGAGCTGGGGGGGACTAGAGTGCAAACCGTTTTGCTAAGCCACCCTCTGATAACAGTGGAGGGTATTGCTGTTATCTATACTAGGGATGTAAGTGTAGCAGTGTAAAGAGTTAACTGCGTATGGGTTAACCAAACAGTTACAAGTGGCTCCCAGTCCAGCTCCCAGGGATGCATGAGGCAGTAGCCAGCTCCCAGGGATGCATGGCGGCAGGTGGGAACCAGTACCCACTAGGAGCCGGCTTAAAACAAGAAGCTAACTTGGCATTAAAATTCCTTTTAGATATAGTAAGCTGGCTTGTAACTAGACAAAGCTGCATACTTTGTAGAAGTACTTTCTTTTAAGGAATCCTGCAAATAATGCAGGTTCCATCTCTAATTTGGTGTCACATGTGATCTGTTCCCTTCTAATCTACCAACTGTCCAACCAAGGGTGTAAACCTCTAGCTTTTTGCACTTGTAGAAGTGAGTTTTCAGTATAGCCTGTCCTGTAGCTGCATTGTTCTTTCAGGCTACAGTTTTAATCCCACCCCCTCCCCTTGTTAAAATCCTGTCACCAGGTAGCAGTCCAAAGAGGCTTCTCAGGAAACAGGCCAGCCTATACTTTCTGTGGTGCAAGGAAATTATAGCTGAGGTTGCTTGAAGTCCTCCTGTTGGGAAAGCAAGTAGCAACTCCATGTCTATCACTGGGGGGGATGGCAGAGAGAACTGCTCCTGGGAAAAGGGCAGGGTACAAGATGGGTGATCCTCAAGCTGTCGTAGGGTTCAGCTCATGATGTGCAGGAGTTACCCCATCATAGTTTTGCCTATAGTGCTTACCTAATGGAGATTAGCTGGATCAATGGTGTTCAACTTTTTTCATTTGCAGACCCTTATATTCGAAATGGAGGCTTGGACCCCTATAGAAATCTTAAACATAGTCTGGACCCCCAAAGATCTGCAGACCACAGATAGCTGATCTAATGCAGCAGTTTTCTAACAGTAGCACTCCAATGTTGTAAAGATTTAGGCTGCTGCTAAATAGCCAACCAGCTGAGCATAAGTTACAGGTTAGAGCACAAGCGCTGGACAAACAAATGATTCCTTAGGAGTAATTGCAGTTATTTAAGGTGAATGGCTCACTTCATTCAATGAAGGTACTATAGCTTGTGAGTTAGAATGCCTCCCCTAAAATCATGATGCTACGGCATGCTCAGAATTTTTCAAGTGAGTTCTTGTTACTCTACTGCAGTATGAGGCTTACTCACTAGCCCTTTTAATGTCCGTTGATACAAAGTGACTGGCACTGAGATGATTTCCTGAAGCAACCATTTGTCCTTGCTGCTTTAAAGTGGTTTTGGAGTGTAACAGACTACTAGACAAATTAAGGCAAACCTTGATTGCTTAAGTGTAACAAGTGATTATTACAAGTACTCTCTAGGGAAAATAGCTAGAATACTTTAGTCTTCATCTACTTTAGTCTTCATGAACTGGGCTTGTTTAGTTTGGGACATGATAGCGGTTTTCAAATATCTAAAAGGGTGTCACAAGGAGGAAGGAGAAAATTTGTTCCTCTTGGTTTCTGAGGACAGGACAAGAAGTAATGGGCTTAAAGTGCAGCAGGGGAGGTTTAGATTGGACATGAGGAAAAAATTCCTAACTGTCAGGGTGGTCAAATATTGGAATAAATTGCCAAGGGAGGTGGTGGAATCTCCCTCTCTGGAGATATTTAAGAACAGGTTAGATAGACATGTGTCAGGGATGGTGTAGACAGAACTTAGTCCTGCCTTGAGGGTGGAGGGCTGGACTCGATGACCTCTTGAGGTCCCTTCCAGTCCTATGATTCTATCTAATGCATATCTCCTGATTTCAGGAATGTCCAAAGAAGAGGCAATGAAAGCTTACATAGCAAAAGTGGAAGAATTAAAGAGCAAATATGGCATCTAAGAACTGAGTCCACTCATCACTTGCACTGGAATATGCCTTACTGGTAGTAGTGGATGTGTAGTGCACTGCAGTTTGAGTTTGTCAGTTCAGATTAAACTGTTGTCTTAACTAGCTGATCAGGTATAAATGTACACCTAAATAACTGGATACCTTTACACTAAATGATTAAAGTACACTTGTTACTCATGTCTTTTGTGGCCTTTTAATCCAGGATTTGACTACATTAGCTAATCTTCACTTTATAACTGTTAGGGACAAACCTTTGCCAAAAGACTAGCTATGATGAAACACAAGTTTCCTGCATGTCCTGTTTGCTGTAGCTTAGCTGCTTTTAGTTTTGAGATCTTTCACACCTGTCCTGCCCACTAGAGGGCCCCAGTAACCTTTCACAATTGAATAGCAAAATTTAAACAGTGAGGGTATGTCTACATTACCCCCCTAGTTCGAACTAGGGGGGTAATGTATGCATACCGAACTTGCTAATGAAGCCTGGGATTTGAATTTCCCAGGCTTCATTAGCATAAAGCCGGTGCCGCCATTTTTAAAAGCCGGCTAGTGCGAACCCCGTGCCGCGCGGCTTCCACGAGGCGTACAGATAGTTCGGACTAGCAAGCTATTCCAAACTATCTAGCCCGTGCCGCGAGTAGCTGCGCGGCACGAGGTTCGCACTAGCCGGCTTTTAAAAATGGCGGCACCGGCTTTATGCTAATGAAGCCTGGGAAATTCAAATCCCAGGCTTCATTAGCAAGTTCGGTATGCATACATTACCCCCCTAGTTTGAACTAGGGGGGTAGTGTAGACATACCCTCACTGTTACCATAATTACACTAGAGATAGTAGAGACATAATGGATAACTAAGTTATCCAAGGCTAGTGTACCACAACAATCTGTGGCAAACTGACTAATTTAAGACTATCAATATTATTACAGTGTAGCAGGATTCTTGCTTGTCTGGTTCTCTAGACCAACAGTTCCCAGCCACCAGTCAGCAAACCACCACCAGCCAGGACACTGCACCCTGCCCAAGCACAGGCATGGGTGTCACTCTGGGACCCAGGAGCAGGCAAGGAGGAAGTGATCACTGAGATGGAGAGGAGGCTGCTATGGGCTCCTGGAGCCTGGGCTGCAGCCAAGAGGAGGAATCTCCAGCAGGGCCTGTCCCAGGGCAGCATCCCCAGCCTAGCCCGTACCCCAGGGAGACAGTGCTTGGGGGGAGGAGGGGAGGAGACCCTCCCTTTCTCCCCCTGGGAATGGGGCCTTGTGTACCCTGAGCTACAGGGGAGATTTTGGCCCGGGGCTGCTCCCAGCAGAGCTGTCTGATTGCTGTCTAGGGCCCAGGGAAGCTGCTGCTAGCATGGGCAGGGGGGAATTGGGGGGGGGGGGGGAATAGGGATGTGGGAGGGGGACAGGAGGTGCTGAAGGGAGGTTGGGGGATGGGAGCAGCAGTGCAATGGAGGGAGACTGAGGGGAAATGGGGGAGGGAGAGACAAGGCAGGGGTTGTACAGAAGGGGAGGTATAATGGCACTCCCTCAACCCATGGTGGGGGAAGGGGAGAGGGCAGAGGTGACTGATGGTAGCACTTGTGAAACAATTTCAGTTACTAAAGAGGGTGCCTCTGGGGGAGGAGGTGCCCTATGCTGCAGCCAGAGTGGAATTCTTTCTGTGAATTTTTTTCTTAATGTTGTAGATATCGGCAAACTCTGCTCTGTAATGAATATGCAAATAAAATGTTACCAGTCTGCCAAAAGTTTTGGTTTGCTGGTCCCCCAGTATTTTTAAAAAAAAGATTGGGAACCACTGCTCTATACTGACTCAACTATGGCTGGTTTCCCTTAACCTGAGAGAGTGACGCAAACCTGCTTGATTTCAGTCCATCCTTCATAGTTAATATACCTAGTACACTCTGAAGACTTCTAGTAACTAGACTGTACAATGTTAGGCAAGAACAGTGACCCAGTATCAGTCACCTGATCATACTGTTGGTTATATGCCATTCCCTCCATCTCTCCCCTCTCTCAATGTTAAATAGAGTAATAGCATTTTTCACTCTGGATATCTGTATTAAAGGGGAAAAGCAACCTATTATTGGAACAGGCAAGAGTTTGTTGGCTTTGATCACATTGTAGCAATTACCTCCCCAGCAATAAAAAAAATCTTACATGGAAAATCCTAGGACTAACTCTCAAAGGCATATCTTGGACATAGCCAAGGTTGTTTTGTAACTTCTCCTGTTTAATACATGCTATGGCATCATCTTTGAAAGGTGTCAGCTCCTCACCACCATGAATGTTAGGGTTGTTGAGATTTCAGAGAACTAAATGGATTTCTCTTCCTTAAAAGGTGGAAAGTAAAACCCATCCTGTTATAGGACAAAATAAAAAAGGTAAAGTGCATCACACTTGTTGCTCCTGCGTATAGGAGTAGTACATGCTGCAGGTACAACCTTGCAACAGTTCTGCAGTATGGATAATAGACTGAAATGCTTTCAGGCTGGGTAACTGACTCCAAGATTTTTCTATACCCGTGGAAGTGTAAGGATTAGTGAACTGATTCTTCCATGTAGCCATCGGTTTCCTAGTCTCACCCACTAAGTTCCAGTAGGGTTGCCAGGTGTCCGGTTTTGAACTTTCTGTCCAGGAAACAAATTGAGAAAATACTGGATATATAAATGTCCAGTATTTTCTAATTAAGTTTTATTATCATGAGTATCAGTACGTAGTAGCATACTGCCTGGCTGGTAGACATGCTCACACTCCGTGAGCATGTCTACCAGCCAGGCAGTACACAGCTATGCAGTAGAGGAGGGGGCAGAGCAGTGGTGGGATGGAATCCCCGGGGCCGGACTTGCCAGTGCATCCTGCTGGGACTGTGCACGGGATGGGCAGCACCCTGGGATCTGCATGTGCCCGGGCCAGCCCTGCTGGCTGGTTCTTCCCCCTGCCCGTCTCCCCCCGGGGTCCGTTCCACTCCACCTGAAACCCTCCCGGCCAGCCCTGCTCCCCACTGGCCAGTTCTCCCCGTTCCCCACGACCTCCTCCCAGCCAGCCCTGCTGCCCCCAGCCTCGCTGCCCCCAACCCACTCCTGGCTAGCCCTGCTTCCTGCTGGCCGGTCCCCTTCCCCATCTGAGATCAAGTGTGTCCAGTATTTTTTTTGAAGCTACCTAGTAACCCTAAGTTCCAGTTAACTGGTAGGGGCTGGAGAAGCTCCCCACTCACCCCAGGCAGAGGGCTGCTCCAGCCCTGGCCAGAGCAGCCCCTGTCCGTGGCAGGCCTGTCCATTCTTCCTCTTTCCCCCACCGCAAGCTACATGCTGGCTTCCCAGAAGCAGTGCTGCCAGGGGCTGTCTGTCCCACACCTGGGCTATATCTAGACTACAAGCCTCTTTCGAAAGAGGCTTTTTCGAAAGATACTTTTGAAAAAGCCTCTTTCGAAAAAGAGCATCTAGACTGCAAGCGGAACTTTCGAAAAAGCAAGCCGCTTTTTCGAAAGGCAGTCTGGATGCTCTCTTTTGAAAAACCCCTGTTTGCATTCAAGAACACCTTTTTTCGAAAGAGCACTTTCGAAAAAGTGTTCTTCCTCGTAAAATGAGGTTTACCACCGTCGAAAGAAAAGCCGCATTCTTTCGATTTAATTTCGAAAGAACGTGGCTGCAGTCTAGACTCAGGTGAAGTTTTTTCGGAGAAAGGCTACTTTTTCGGAAAAAAACCCTGAGTCTGGACACAGCCCTGGGGAAGTTTTGCTGCAAGCTCTGCAGCATAAAGCTTGTTTAAGCTTTACTGCAGAGCCCACAGCGCATGTCACTGCTAGGGGTTACGTGGTTACATTTGCAAACTATTTTTTACATGCCTCCTTTTCTTCCTATTATGTGTCTCACTTTCTTCCCCTTCATGTTATATCATTTCCCTAGTAAAAGGAGTGGCAGTTCAGTTTACCCTATGGGAATTTTTAACTCCCTGTCAGCCCTAAATGCCATAGCTCATCCCAAAACTCAACCACTATAGTTCTTAAAGTAATGAGCCTGAGGCATTTCCATTTGCTATTGAGGTAGAAGAGAACTATTACTGGCAAAGACATCTACTTCTGCTTTTATCTGCTACGTGTCACTACTTCTATACCCCCAACAGTTTGCTAACATGCCTTCTGTCAGGTATAATTGCCATTTGCCTGGCACTTTCAGCTGCCAGACGGTACCAGTAGAGCAGCAGGATTATATTGGCAATAAAGTGCATTGTGACTGGTACTTGAAGATCTGAACAGATCTTGTGTGACTGAGCAAATCACTTATTTTTTCCCTCTACTTTTGTTCCTTGTTTAAAATGGAGATCAAACAATTCTTCTGTTCTTCCACTTTTTGTCTACTGAGATGGTAATTTTTTTGGCAGGAACTTAGTGATGCACTTCAAGGTGCGGGCACTGTTATCTGCAACTGACACCACTTCCTAGTAGCAAGCAGTGTTAGCAATGCTCCTGCAGTGATTATATTGTTTCCTGAATGGTGTACTCTTTGTTCTCCATCTCTATGTATAGCTTGGTCTTTTATATCCTACCTTGGTCTTTTGTATCCTGTGCCTTATTTCCATCATGAGAAGATACTTGTGCAACAACATCTTTGCTCAAAAAACATCTGAAGATATCAGCAGTTAGATCCAGCTGATCCTTGATTTCATTAATTATTTTCATGCTTGATGGACCATTGTTTTGCAATGCAGTACAATGTTGGTTCATTGGCAACCGCTTGGCTTGTGTGGTCTACTGCATTCAAAGCAGGCATGAGTTTTCTAGCAGCTGTTGCCTTGTAGTAACTAGCTTAAATTCATATGAAAAGCCCTCTCCCTGCCCATTAGCTGTGTGTAGTGCTAGTTCAAACAATTTCCATTCTATGAGAAATTTTGACTTTTTGACATTTATTTTTCTGAGCTGGAAAGAATATTTTCCTGCTAAACAATGTTTAAAACCTATATATAGTAATGCGTACTATAAAATGTCAGTGTCAAGGAATAGAATGTTTATCAAAATGCTTCATTTCAATGTTTTAAACAAAATTTCATCAAAATGAGGAAGAAGGGATTTTGCGCAAAAAGGTTTTCTTGCGCAAAAAGACGCCAACTACACAGTGCTTTTTTGTGCAAAAGCCTCTTCCATAAAAAGGATCGGAAGACTATGCAAATGAGTTTGAGATATGCAAATGAGATGCACACTGGAAGAGGTTTGTACAAAAACCTCTTCTGGAAAAAGTTCGTAGTGTAGCTGTAGTCATTCCAAAACTGCAAAGCCAAACCAGCAACAGAATTCCCACCTCCCCCTAAAACCAAGTTCTGCACAGCCTCCAATGCCTAATGGTAAACTCAGGCTGAAATGTTCACTGAGGTCATGGCCGAGTCAAAAAAAAATCCCAAATAAAGGAAGGTGGAGGCAGTGTGGGAGAACAAAGATGGAGAAAGAAACAGACAGGGAGAAAATCTTTGGGAATGGCTGAGGCCAGCAAGACGGTTGCCGTGGAGGGCATTGGCATGGTAAAAAGTAAAATTAAAAAAGCTGGGAGATCCAGAGGCAGTGCAGAGGGAAGTGCTCGGCTTTTGCACATGTTGCTGTTACTGTAGCAGGCAATGCAGTGCTATAAACCATCACCCTGCCATATTATGCAGATCCTGCGCAATACAGTATCTCCTGCCTGCTGTACCCTCCTCCCCCAGCAGTGCTCCTAGAGGCCATACTTTTCACAACCCCAAGCTCTAGGCAATGAGAACAGCTACACATAGGAGCAGAGAGCTCATAAGCCCACTTGCACCCTGGTAATTTTTCCACTCAACACCAGAAGCCTGTGAAAAAAGAGGCAGAGGCGTCGTGACTTTAAGCACGCCCCTCCACTCTCCACCCATGTGCTCTCCACTGCACCACTTTGAGTGTTTTAAACATTTCTTTCGTAGGTGTTAGGTGATTATTTTGTTTCATAATAAAAAAAACCCTATTGTTTCAGTGCGGTTTCATTTCAAGATTATTTGTGTTTAATAATAAAAACTTTGAAAACTTTATTCATGAGACGTCGTCAATGCATTTTACATCGAAAATCATTGTTTTAAATAAAGACAGAAGAATTGCCATACTGGGTCAAACCAGTAGTCCATCTAGCTCTGTAGCCTGTTTTCCAATAGTGGCCAGTGCCAGATAAACAGGATAGGAAAATTATCAAGTGGTCCATCCTCAGTCCCAATTTCTGGTAGTCAGAGCTTTTAGGGACACCCAAAGCATGGAGCCCTATGGCTAATAGTCATTGATGGACCTATCCTCCGTGATCTTATCTAATTTTTTTAACTCAGGCCTTCATAACGTCCCCTGGCAATGAGTTCCACAGGTTGATGGTGTGTTGTGTGACATACTTCATTTTATTTGTTTTAAACCTGCAGCCTGTTCACTTTCCCCACACTATTCATGATTCTACAGACCACTCTCACAGTCGTCTGTTTTCTAAACTGAATAATCCCAATCTTTTAAATCTCTCCTTGCAGGGAAACTATTCCATACCCCTAAGGAAGAGGTTCCATACACCTAATGCATAAGGTTTTACAATTGCATCTAGTCAAAGGTAGGTGGTGAAATAAGGATTGCCACAATATTGCATAAGCTGCCCATAAGCTCACAAAACTGCCCATAAGCTCACAAAACATCCCACTCCCACTCCATGTGTTAACAGCTGCATACACAGCTGCACAATTTCAGACAGACTCAATATAAGAGCAATAGGCACCCCAGACACTACTGCCCATCTGGTTTCCATTTTCTACGGAATGCCTTGCAGACTACTTAGGTCACTGAGTCAGTCACTGCACCTCGGCCTCACACTCATCCTTAAGGCTTTCCCCCTCGCTCTCACAAATACTACGCAAAATAAACCATGCTGCTGTAATCTTTGGCAGGCTTTTCTTGGCTGCTTCCAACCTGTTCCACCAGCAGCAGCAGCATGTTCCTTTCAGATAGTCAAATGCACAATTCACTACCATTTGGCAGCTCCTGAGGTGGTAGTGAAACCGTTCCTCCCACCACTCCATGCTGCATGTGAATGGCTTTGTGGACCAGAGGACAAGCTTGGTCTCCTGGGATAACCAGAGCAGTGTGCACATTGTTAATGTCCATAGTGATCCTAGGGACAACAGGTAAGGTTGTTTTCTCTGGTAAGGTAAATGGAGGAGAATTCCAAAAGATCATTGCATCATGGAGCCTCCTAGACCTCCTTGCATTTATGTCCATATACCTGCCATTGGGGTCAACTGGTCCTTGATGTACCCTGAAGAAACACCTTTCTGTTTATAAATTCTGATTCTTATTGGGATGGGGCAAATAATAGGCCCATGAGTCCTATGGTTTTCCTGTTTGGGGAGCCCAGGCATGTCAAGCCAATAATAATCTTCTGAGCATTACCAAGCTTCCTGGAGCAACCGTTCTTTTTCCAGGGCAATGCACTTCCATGGCAACAGCCTCAGCAGCTGTCTCACCTGAATTGGTTGGCGATGGACCAGTAGCATGCAGGGATGAGATGTGTGTGGTTTTTAAAGCTTCTCAGTGGCAACCTGCTGGTCCGTGATATGGAGCATTGTGTGCTGGCACACATCCACTGCAGTTCCAGGGTGAGTTCTGCACCTATCTCCAAAAAACCCCACCTTCCTCACCCTGAAAATCTCTTGGCACTGCAGGTCAACCCGGCTTTGTGAACAATTCTTTTCCACCAATGCACACTGATTTCCCAAGTGCAGAAACAACACTGAATGGTGTGAAGGCGCACCACAAATCTCTTCTGCACTACCAGTTGATGGGTATCCTCCTCTTATTCCTTGTCCTCCTCTTGCTTCTTCCTGCTCCTGGAGGAGCTGCTACTGCTGTCACATCATCTGCTCAATGGTATGACGGGCAAAGTCCAAAGTCACCTGGCTTTGAGTGCTGAAATACAGCCTAAACTGCCTCTGCGTATTCACAGTTGCAAGCATACTGGCACAGAGCATTACTGGATCCATGCTGGCCACAGCAATTAAAAAATAGCCTGAAGGGAAATGCAAGGTGGAGACAGAGGAAACATGAGGGTTTTTTTAAAAATTGATCTGTCCTGGCATCTGCTTTCAACAACCATAAAAATCCCTAGAATGCAAACTGCTGAGTAATGAAATACATGACCATGGGATACCCTCCAAGAATGCATGCCCTGAGTATGCAGCAAGCTATTGCTGTGGGTACACACTGATATGCAATGAAAGATGGCACACCATGCCATGTGCACACTAAGGCTACGTCTATACTGCACAGTTATTTCGGAATAAGCTATTCCGGAATAGTTAGCCCGAAATAGCTTATTTCGAAATGGCATATCTACACTGCAGGGAAGCCTCAAAATTAATCGGAGGCAGGCTTCCCCAATGTGGACGTGTTATCTCAATTTAGAGCCTCAGGGGGAATAACTTAGAATGCCCCTGGTGAGGGGCTATTTTGAAATAGCAGAAGTGGAGCGTCTACGCACGCTTTATTTCAAAATAGTCATTTTGGAACAGGCGTTATTCTTCATAGAATGAGGTTTACAGAAATAGGAATAAGCCATCTGTTATTTTGAAATTATTTCAAAATTATTTAGAAATAATGGAATTGCTGTGTAGACTCTCACATAGTTATTTTGGAATAATGGCTGTTATTCCGAAATAACTTTGCTGTGTAGACACACCGTAAGAGTGCAGCTTATGTGTTGCATAACTGACACACATCAAAAAGCTGCAGATTAAGCCCACTGTATAGATAAGACCTGAACTGATGTAATTTACACTTTCTTCATCATGTCAGTTACACCAAAATAGAATCTCATTTGAATCAGCCCTTCCATGTTCAGCTGGGAATCTAAGCAGAAGCAGAGGCCATGGAGATGAAATTTAGGAGTCCCTACACAGGTAAGGACCACAGTAAAAGAATGTAGGAAAGATATTAAGGGAAAAAATGGATTATACAGAAGTTAATACATTAGTATTAGTGCATGGAGAGACCAACCAAAGACAGCAAAAGAAGTGCCTGTGATAAATCTATTAAAATGACATTATCATTGAGAAATCATTACCAGGTACAAACATTAGCTAGATGGATGCTGTTGGTGCATGGACCTTCATGGTTTGAAAACACTCTTGTTTTTCAAAATTATGATACTCATTAATATTTCTGCTGAAAACAGAGTTGAAAAAGATGGTAACCAAGGTTCAGAAGTTAGACTGTTTTATCAGCAGGATGAGCATTATGTAGCTTCACAAGCTGTTCTCTGTTGCAGCTAGTTGGTTGTTCCTACGCAAACCCTTCAGGGCCAGAATGTTCCTTCTTGCTTCATATTTGATGTTTTACTCTTCTCAGAAAGCTAAAGGAGCTGTTGACTCACTAACCACAGTGTTGCATGCCATGTAAGATCCTAGATATAAAGATAAAACCCTTGACAAATGGAGGAACAGATATTTCTGATTATTGGAAGATACTGGAATGATGGGGATTCATCCAATAGTTGCTAAGGGAGTTGCTATTGTCTCCCAAGCTCTACTAAATTCCAACCCAGCCTACAATATTATATCTATGAAGGGCAGCAACATCCTGAGTACTGCAAAGTATTGAAGAGGGGAAGCTGTTCTCTCAGGCAGACCCAAAAGTGAAGGTGAGTCAGGTAGGAATATGTCCTCAAGTCTAGGCTGTTGAGTTTGCAGGAAGTATATGATGGAGTCTGGACTTTGTATATGCCAATAATAAATGTTAACTTGAGTCTGTGATAAGACAACCCTTTACTTATCATTCTCGTATTATTACCCCTTACCGAAAAGCATTATTTGCATGCTATCAAATGCAAAAGAGATTTTGCAAAATTTGACCCATTTTATTATTCAGTGAGTGTATTTTTCTTGATTTGTTCTATTTGGAATGATCTTCTTATTGCCAGAGCCAGAGTATGTAAAACACATACCAATCACATCTAGTACATTTCACTTTACCCTTTTCCTAAAGCTCTTTTTCACCGACTTTGCAGCTGCTCCTTACTTTGAATAGCTTACCTTAACTGGTTATTCTTCTTATTGCAATGAGGGAATATTGGTGGTAGAAGCATTTCTTTCTCTGGTTATCTTGGTAGTGTTCTTTGGGTGCTAAAAATGTTAGTATGAATAGTACTCCTGTATAGTATATGAAAAAATAAGTTTATTGTGATGGAATGCATTGTACACATGATTGTAATAATCTCTGTATAAGGTATGCATAATAAAGTATCATTTGGAAACTCATAATTGGCAGATCAGAGCTGTCATAATAAAATATGTTTGGCAACCTTGTTAAGTTATCGGCCCACATTCCAAACTCCTGTCCAGGTCTGTCCTAAACAATGGAATCTGTGCTTCCCTTAATTTGAATTTAAGTAATACACTGAGTCATCTAGCAGGAAAGGAAAACAAAGGAAGTTCAAAGAAGGTGGGAAAAAACAGCAGGGAATATCCTTCCACATAAACTGTTTGCCTCCTGATTCTCAACTGGAGATGTTTTTCAAGGGGAGACTGAAACTATAAAAAGGAAGGACAAAAACCCGTAGGCATCCCTCTCTCCCAGCCTGTCTCTGGAGCATTGCACCTAAGAAGACAAATAGAAAACACCTGTTGCACTTTGGCTGTGGGGAAGTGGGGGAAGCAGTCCTGACCTGAAGAATTTGATGAATAATCTGCTGGAGTATGAAAGTTTGCTATGCAACTAATCCTGTGTGTTTAAGCTAAAATGTCTGGTAACACTATTTAAAATAATAAATTGGCATATTCTTCCCTCAGAGAAATAATGGACTTAAAATATTTCTGCTGTCTGGGAGAGGTCTAGGAAAAGCAATATAGGACATTCATTCCTGCGGGGAAATGTGAGGATGGAGAGTGTTAGTATTACCCAACAAGCCACATCGGCTGCAGTTACCCACAGACAGTCAGGGTGTGAGGGTGTGGCTTGCATGCTGGAAGGCTGTTTGTGAGTTGTGCAGGTGGAAGCTACTACAGCAAGGCATTGTAAGGCATCCAACCTTGCAGGTCAGAGGTGACACAGCAGCCCTCTAGTATGAATTGTTCCCTGGTATGTCACAGTTTAGCTTTAAAAAAACCAGCAGCCCTGGTAGTTTTCTCTACATGTGTTTGATGCATGCCCATCTAAAATGCACTAACATGCAATGTTCATGGTGCAGGTTTTAAAAATATAATTGCATGGATGTGCCATTTCAGGATGATGCTGGATTGACAACCATGGAAAGTTAAGTCCTCTTTCCTGGAGCAGGTACATCATAGACAACAGCAGTACATGGTTCTCCTCCCCCGTCGGACAGTATATCTCAGTCATGATATGGACCAACTACATTCAGATTTAATCTTCCTATCTAGTTGGCCCTGGTGAGACTGCTGAAAAGGGGTGCCAATTGTGGTTGAAGGTGGAAGGGAAGGTTTATAATGTAGGCGCTTGTCCACCGGCAACTGAACTGAGACTTACCAAATGTTGAGTGATAATAATAAGACAATTCCAGTATGGACTGGATTTGATCCAGAATCTAATCTGTATTCCTTACACGTGTAATAAATCTATTACTTTCCTAAGGCTATCTGTATAGGCTTGGAAAAATTAGATTTGTATTGGTAAATGTTGATTAACCATATGAATATAAATCAATGAAAAAATATTTCCACCATTAAACATTGAAATGGATTTATAGGCAACATAAGAAAAATGCTGCTTCAGAACTTATTAGAGTTTGATTTAAGGCTAAAAGTTTGATACAGGTTGAACCTCTCCAGCACCCTCGGGACCTGACCGATGCGGAACCAGAGAATTTGATGATCCATGGGAGATCAAGTGGCATTACCAACATGACCACTGCCTCCTGGGTTCTTAGAAGACAGTTAGGGATAAACTAGAGTGAAATAACAGCACGGAACACAGAAAGCCAGTACTGGTGGCTGCAAAAAAATTTCATGGGACTGTGGGAAACTTGGCCACAACCATGATAAATCGACATCCAGCTAACTAAAATCATGCCAGATCACGGATACTGGCAGACCAGAGAGTTCTGGATTAGAGGTCCAACCTGTATACGATGTTGATAGTTTGTGTTGTTCCAGTTATAAAGCTTTAATTTTTTGAACCTCAGTGTGTGCTATCAGTAAACAATTATGGTATGATTCCTGATTTCCCACAACTGTGAAAATGTAAATTAATGAAAAATGTAAAAAAAGCTTAAAAGTAAATATTGATATTATCTGCCAAAATTAAATAACAAAATCAAATTCTGCCACGTCTATAGAAAGAGAAAGATAGGTTCATATCTACATTACTTACCCTAGAATTGCAAGGGTCTATCGTCCACTATTCGCTGAGCCACAGATACGTATGCAGGCCTGCCCAAGACCTCACTGAGCACAATGCAGTCCTTGTCCATACCTGGTGATACAGGCTGTACCTCCTTTAACTGGGACTCTCTGGTCCGGCAACATCTGTGGTTTGGCAGGACCATAGATGTTCCTGGATCACAAAGCCCAGGTATAAAGAGGTCGGACCTCAGGACGGGAGCAGGCAAGGGGGCGCGAGTCAACCAGGAGCCCCTTGTTGAGGGAGGGGGCACAGTAGGGAGTTCTGGCTCTTGCTGCCGGGAAGTAGTGGGGAGCTGACAGTGCCCACACAGTCCCAGCATCTGTGGAGCCTCAGCCCCGGCAGCCCCAGAAGCCACAGAGCCCTGGCTGCCACAGAGCTCCATCCTGGGGAGCCATGGCCAGGCAAGCAGCAGTGGGGCTCAGCTGGAGTCCTAGCCCAGGGCAGCACTGGCTATGTTTGGAGGGACTTCCGCTCATGAGGCAAATCCCCTTGTTCAGGACCAGTCAGGTCCTGAGAGTGCCAGATGAGGGAGGTACAACCTGTACAAACAAATAAGAATTTTAAGATGCCAGTGTCCCTTTAAAGGTGCTAAGCCAGGGCTACTCAACACGCAGCCTGCAGGCCACATACGGCCAAAACAAAAAAGTAGTCAATATAACGGTCTTCTGTTGGTATGCGTTTTAGTAGTTAAATTCCTGGACTCATTAAAAGTGCTGTCATGTGGGTGGAAATTGCGTAAATATTTCATTTCATTAATAACAGCAGGGGCCTGCGTGTTGTGTAGTCTTTCCTTTATCTTTGTATACATGCCTGTCAGTGTGAAAGAAGCTATTTGCATATATTTGCATGTATATGCAATCACACTTAAGTTGTGGCCCTTGACATGTGCTGTGAGTATCGTTGTGGCCCCAGGACTTCGAAAGTTGAGTAGCCCTGTACTAAGCTATTCCCACTATAACACATGCAGTTTTCACAGGCACAATTTTCCAAAACAATAACCTTATCCCACCCGCATACCTCACCCCCAAGCTATGGCCTGGTCCTGAGGTAAAGGGGTGAGGTAAAAAGTTTGGGGACCACTGGCTTTCAGCACCCCCACTGTAAAAGTGTTCCAGTGCCACTGAGAGCCACTGACATTTTCAAAGCCATCACTCAGCTGTTGCCTAATGCCGTAGCCACCTCAATCCTTTGGGTGCCTAAATTGTCATTGGTCAGAATTTTCAAAGTAGCCAAAGCACTATTGCCACATCCATGCTTATTAGCATCTGAAGTTGAAGTGAAGGGGGCCTGCAGCAGAATTTTTAAACTCAGTAGGGGAATGCCTGTCTTACAGATGAGGCCTGAATCTGTAGGCATGCTCTGAGCCAGGCCTGAAACCCATTACTCTCGACAGCAGGAGGCCAATATGCAGTGTTGCCGGGGGAGCAGCAGAGCTCTCATACAGGCTGGTGGGCACAGAGGAAAGTGGGCTGATTATGAGAGGTATCCAGTGAGAGCAAGAGACAGCGACAGTTTTGGCTGCTAGAGTGTGGAAACCGTAAGGTCTTGTCTACACTGGCACATTTTGTCACCAAAAACTGCCTTTTGTTGACAAAACAATAAGAGTGTGTACATACTACAATGCAACTTTTGTGGGGGAAAACATCCAGTGTTGGCAACAAAAAACTTTTACCCCTGTGAGAGACTTTTGTCTTTTCTCCTTCTTTTTATTGACGACAAAGAGCCAATGTGGACTCTGCTGTTCCTTTTGTTGAGAGGACTGGCTTCCTTCTGTATACCACAATGCCTGCCCTAATGGCTGTGCTCATTGTTGTGTGATCTCTGCTGCTCTGCAGGCATGCACCCTCCTCCCCTTCAAAGCTTTGGGGAGTATCTGATAGCTGAATAAACTGCTTTGTTTGAGGAACAAAAAACAAATAATTGGAATGCTTCTCTTCTGCCCTGCACTAGAAAGACAGCAGCAGGCAGACTATTGCTACAGGGGGAAGGCTGGAGAGACTGCTGTGCTGCTTTGACATTCCTCAGCACAGAAAGCTCACAGAGCTAGAAAGGAATCCCAAGAAGCACAGGGATCAGCTCTGTCTTCCCACAACATTGCACTGTGGGATGTTTGCCTACCTTGCTTTGCTCTTATCTGTCGACAGCGTGCTAGCGATGTGGCCATGAAATGTTGACAACGGGAGGCAGAAAAACATGGAGCTAAACAGAAAAACGGGTTTGACTGGTTTTCACTTTGGGCTATAACTTCTATCGACATAGGTACCATTTTTTGGGAGGTAATTACCTACAATGATAAGGGAATACCTTCTGTTGCTGTCGTGCATACTTATATGGAAGTGCTACAGTGCCAAAGTGCTACAACTGTGCAGCTATAACTACTTAACTATAGACATTGCTTTAAGGCCTGGTCTGCACTACAAAATTAGGCTGATTCACTTTCGTTGCTCAAGAGTGTGAAAAATCCACACCCCTGAGAGGTGTAGTTAAGCTGGCATAATTGCTGGTGTAAACAGCACTAAGGCAAAGAAAGAATTTCTTCCATCAACCTGTCAACTACCTCTTGAGCTGATCGGCGAGTAGTTGCTCCTGGCTCATAAATGGTAAGAAAACTGAATTGTTTCAGGGCATGCCTACACTTGAAATGTTGCATTATCTATGCTGACAGGAGAACTCCACCATCATCATTGGTAGTATCCACACTGAAGCACTACAGAAGTGGAATATAGGAAGTGTAAAATTTGATGACATAGATAATGTAGTCACAGGACAACAATGTGGCAAGCCAACAACCAAAGAAAAACTGCAAGAATGAATTTCTTACTGACCCTGCAAAATCTGCTACAAGGAACAAAACTAAAGTGGAAAATACACTGTTCAGAGAGAGGGCGAAGCTTACACTCAGAATTCACTATAGTCATGAAACAACATGCAGATAATATACATTACAGATGATTTAAGCAAACATTCTGGGATAGAGAGACTGCAAAGGTCTGAATTTACCATAAAAATGTGAAAACTAAAGTAACAGAATTTGCAACAAGGAGAAAAATATGAAAAATGGAGTGTTATGGAAGAAAACGTGTCAGGAAAATGTATTTATAGAGGAAATAACTTTAAAACTCCTAGTAAAATTGCTTCAAGATTAACAAAAATAAGTATTATTTATGGACAAATATATTGCTCAGAAATGGAAACAAGAAAAATGGAGAAAGAAGTCACATTGAGAAGCAGCTCATCAGAGTTCAATAGAGGTAGGAAAATAGAAGATAATGGGGCTAGGTTCTGACCTTGGATACACCAGTGTGAGGTCCCAACCCTAGAAGTTCTGGCTCACGCACAATAACTTGTAGCATTAGGACCTAAATCTAGAGATTTTCCACATAAGTTCATGGAGTCACTCCAGACATTCACTGCAATCATTGAAATCAGAATTTGGCAGTAAGGCAAGGATATCTGATGACACAGCAAAAAACACAACTTCCTTTTTTAAAAAAATGTACTTTCAGCAGAAGAAAATAAAGTGATCAGTAATTCATTGCAGGACGGGAAAGAATAAGAAGGAGAAGGCAAAGGGAATAAAACTTTATGAGTGGAGATATTTTTGCTGACGGCACAGGTAGAGATATATAACTACAAGCTTGTTGGCAACAGATAAGGATGTTTACAGTCGTCACTCACAATTCAAGGTGAGAGGCTGGAGATGTGGTAAATAGACTCCACAGGGGAGGGAGTGTCTGTCAGAGCTGTGCTTTTGGAAATACAAACACATGCTGCAACTATTGAAAGGAGAAGACAGAGAAGAGAACTGCCTTTCATTACAACAAAGAGACATCTTAAGGCGCTCAAGAAAGAGGTTTATTTATTTTATGTATAGGCATTTCTATGGCTCCTCAGCATTGGGGTATTGGATAAGTCAACACAGGAAATCATTTTAGGTCAGACTAAATGATCACAATGGTCCCTTCTGGCCTTGGATGCTATGAAAATTTCCAGAGTTTAGGCATGGAAATCAACACCTTTTATGAGTTGCAAGTGTCTTATATGAAAGTAATTACACATTTTTGAGAAAATCACGACCAAATTCAAATAAGTTTGTATAATAAAAAGTGGCTTTACAACACTAACTGCAGCATTTACTATATGCCCTTATATCTATATTAGAGCATATAATTAATGCAGGCTTGTTGTGTGTATATACCATTCATAGAATCATAGAACTGGAAGAGACCTCAGAAGGTCATCAAGTCCAGCCCCCTGCTCTAGGCAGGACCAATCCCAACTACAGGCAGTCCCCGGGTTACGTACAAGATAGGGACTGTAGGTTTGTTCTTAAGTTGAATCTGTATGTAAGTCGGAACTGGCATCCAGATTCAGCCGCTGCTGAAACTGATCAGTTTCAACAGCAGCTGAATCTGGAGGCCAGTTCTAACTTACATACAGATTCAACTTAAGAACCCCAGGCATCCCCAAGTCAGCTGCTGCTGAAACTGATCAGCAGCTGATTCCAGGAAGCCCGGGGCGGGGCTTCCTGTCGTCAGCCACTGGTCAGTTTCAGCAGCGGCTGACTTGGGGACACCTGGGGCAGAGCAGCTGGGGTGCTGCTGTGTTGGTCCAGTGGCGCCCAGAGCGGCGCTACGGGACCAACCGGCAGCGCCCCAGCTGCTGTACCACAGGCGTCAGGAGCAAAGCCGTGGAGCACGGGGGCAGCGGGACAGCCCAGACGCGCCGTGGCTATCCTGCTGCCCTCGAGCGCCGTGGCTTTGCTCTGCTTTGCTCCCCATCCCCCTGGTCTGCAGACCAGGGGGACGGGGAGCAAAGCGGCGGAACATGCGGGCAGCGGACAGCCCAGACGCGTCTGGGCTGTCAGCTGGCCGCGTGCTCCGCGGCTTTGCTCTGCTCTGCTCCCCGTCCCCCTGGTCTGCAGACCAAGGGGACGGGGAGCAGAGCAGAGCGGCGGAACACGCGGCCAGCTGACAGCCCAGACGCGTCTGGGCTGTCAGCTGGCCGCGTGTTCCGCCGCTCTGCTCTGCTCTGCTCTGCTCTGCTCTGCTCCCCGTCTCCAGACCAGGGGGACAGGGAGCAGAGCAGAGCAGAGCAAAGCTGCGGAGCACGCGGCCAGCTGACAGCCCAGACGCGTCTGGGCTGTCCGCTGCCCGTGTGTTCCGCCACTTTGCTTCTTCTCCCTGGTCTGCTGGAGACCAGGGAGAGGGAGGGCCCCGTTCGTAACTGCGGATCCGACATAAGTCAGATCCGCGTAACTCGGGGACTGCCTGTAAATCAACCCGGCCAGGGCTTTGTCAAGCCGAGACTTCAACACCTCTAGGGATGGAGACTCCACTACTTCCCTAGGTACCCATTCCAGTGCTTCACCACCCTCCTAGTGAAATACTTTTTCCTAATATCCAACCTGGACCTCTCCCACCACAACTTAAGACCACTGCTCCTTGTTCTGCCATCTGTCACTACTGAGAACAGCCTCTCTCCATCCTCTTTGGAACCTCCCTTCAGGAAGTTGAAGGCTGCTATCAAATCCCCCCTCACTCTTCGCTTCTGCAGACTAAACAGACCCAACTCCCTCAGCCTCTCATCATAAGTCATATGCTCCAACCCCCTAATCATTTTGGTTGCCCCCCGCTGGACCCTCTCCAATGCGTCCACATCCTTTTTGTAGTGGGAGGCCCAGAATTGGACACAGTACTCCAGATGTGGCCTCACCAAAGCCGAATAAAAGGGAATAATGATATCTCTGGATCTGCTGGCAATGCTCCTCTTAATGCAACCTAATACGCCATTAGCCTTCTTGGCTACAAGGGCACACTGTTGACTCATATCCAGCTTCTCATCCACTGTAACCCTGAGGTCCTTTTCTGCAGAACTACTACTTAACTGGTTGGTCCCCAGCTTGTAACTATGCTTGGGATTCTTCCGTCCCAAGTGCAGGACTCTACACTTGTCCTTGCTGAACCTCATCAGATTTCTTGTGGCCCAATCCTCCAATTTGTCTAAGTCACTCTGGACCCTATCTCTGCCCTTAAGCGTATCTACATCTCCCCTCAGCTTAGTGTCATCCGCAAACTTGCTGAGGGTGCAATCCATTCCCTCATCCAGGTCATTAATAAAGATATTGAACAAAACCGGTCCTAGAACCGAACCTTGGGGCACTCCGCTAGAAACCGACTGCCATCCTGACATCGAGCCGTTGATCACTACCCGCTGGGCCCGGCCTTCTAGCCATCTTTCTATTCCTCTTACCGTCCATTTATCCAATCCACATTCCCTTAACTTGCTGGCAAGAATATTGTGGGAGACCGTATCAAAAGCTTTGCAAAAGTCAAGGTATATAACATCCACTGACTTTCCCATGACCACCAAGCCGGTTACCTCATCATAGAAGCTAATCAGATTGGTGAATCCATGCTGACTATTCCTAATCACTTTCCTCTCATCCAAGTGCCTCAATATGGATTCCTTAAGGATCCCTTCCATGATTTTTCCAGGAACCGAGGTAAGACTGACTGGCCTATAGTTCCCTGGATCGTCCTTCTTCCCTTTTTTGAAGATGGGCACTACATTTGCCTTTTTCCAATCATCCGGGATTTCTCCCGATCTCCACGACTTTTCAAAGATAATAGCCAAAGGCTCTGCAATGACATTTGCCAAATCCCTCAGTACACTCGGATGCATTAAATCTGGGCCCATGGATTTGTGTACGTTTAGCTTTTCTAAATAGTTCCTAACTTGTTCTTTACCCACCACGGGCTGTCCATCTTATCTTGCGTCACTTAGCGCAGAAGTCCAGGAGCTGACCTTGTCCGTGAATACAGAGGCAAAGAAAACATTGAGTACTTCAGCTTTCACCACATCATCTGTCATTCAAAACTGGAGTTCAATCCTGAGTCCATTAAAATCAATGGCAAAATTCCCATTGACTTCAGTGAAGCACGATCAAGTTCCGTGTGCTCCTCATTCCATAGCATTGAATGTAAAGTAAAAGAAAAGTAAAGGCAAAAGCCTAAAAGAAAGTGGAGCAACACTTCTTTAATACAACAGCAGTAGTAACTGCTGCAGCAGACAATACTGTCCTTTGCACATGTGAGAGGAGCCGCAAGTGATATATATGTTCTTTCAAGGCAATTTTATTCTTAAAGGAGCATGTGAGAAATTACTCACTAGCCCAGATTTTGTTCACAGTTCTGGCAGCATAAATCAGGAACAGCTCAGTGGAAAATGAGATTGGAATCAGACCCTCTCTTTGCATCCCCCATACATCTGGAGATGAGGGTTTAGCAAGCAGCAAGGATGTGTTTACCCTTCTGAACAAAGACATGATCCAACTATTAACCCCACCCAGAAACTTTCAAAGTGTCAGTTTAGAGCCACAGAGGAAAAACTGGTATTGACTGTATTGCCTTTTTAGTAGAGTAGTTTAGGAGAATGCTTGCTCTCTTCTCTCACTCAATGGGTTGAACATCTGGGGCCAGCTGCGGCAAGATGTTCATACTGTGCAAGGTGTTTGATTCTGCAGTCACCTCACTTCTCTTCCAAAGGAGACAGTGTCATCAACACCAGAGATTTTCCCCAGAGATGGTCATCAGTGGACAGCTACAAAAACAATCCCCGTCATAAAATGGCCAAGCCACTCTAAGCAATAAAGGTGCAGCTCACCCTTGCTTGAAACAGAGTAAACTGTACCGGTGCAAACTGCAATGACTATCAGCTGTGGTTGTTTACACTACCATTTTGCACTAGTTTAACTATAACAGCAACTAATGTCCTCGGTGCTAACAAAATCCAGATGGGCTCCAGTGCATGCTACAAAGTCTGGTAAGAGGGACACATTGGAATTGTATTGATTTCTTTACGGTGTATGCGTGTGTCCTTTTATTGAGATTCGGTCAGCTAGGTACTTATTTTTGTACATGTTTAAAGATGAACGGTCAGGATGTTCCATAAGGAAAAGCAATTCATCACTTACACATCTGTGTCTTTCTGAGACTCTGAGCTCCTGAAAAGGAGCATTTTGGTTAACACAAATGTGTGTAGTGGAGAGGACACCTTCATTTCTATGAATTTTATGCCTTAATAAAACCTACCACACATTTTATAGCACTTTTCTTCTTCATAGCTCTTTATGAACATTATCTAATTGATCCCACTGTGGATCTCTGGGATGAATATCAAATCCAAATCCAACAGTTCAAAAATCACAAGTGAAGCTTCAGAAAATCATAAGATTGGCTTCAACATCATAGCTCATATATGCATGCAGGGAGCTTTACATTTACTTTTTGGTTTGTCAGCCTGCACTCCACTCATGTTTGCAAGCTTTTCCCTGTAGACATGTGGGCTGGCATGTTACTTTGTTCTCACCTCATCACGTGCCTCCAGCAGCTGGGGCTTTACAATAACCTCCAAACTCTGCAAAACTCGTGCTCGAAATCCCGCTATTCTCCCAGCTCCCAGAAGCTTTGTATCTTGCTCCATCTGATTGTGTGCCTTTTGGTTTGATTTTTACCAATAACAAAAGCCAGATTCATCCACTGCCAGCGGCGGCCCACCCAGATGGGATGACATACAAAAGGGCTTGTTTTGGCCCCGGTCCTACCAAAGCTGCTCCCACCGAACTAGCCTGGACCACTCAGGGACCTAAATCTGTGCTCCAGGAGGGCCTTAGGAAGCACCCTTGGTGTGGCTCAGGGAGGAAGACCCCTGGCCCTGCCCAGGCACTTGGAGTTGCACCAGGGCTGACTTTCTGAGGTCTCTCTTCCAACACTTCTCTGGAGGAAGACCCCAGGCACCTGCCCCAAGTCCCTTAAGGACCAAGCTGAGGCCACAGGGACTCTGGCCTGGTGCTGCTTTCCAGCTCTCTCCCCTCCCTCTGCTTCCACCTCCTTCGCTGCTCCTCTTCCTCTCTGCCCTCCTCCCCCCGGCCTGGGCTGCCCCCCCGCCCCTCGGGCCCTTCCCAAGCTCCCAGCGCTCTCGCTTGTTGCTCTGCCCGGAGCAACCTCCGCCTCCCTCCTACCCTCCCTCCTTTGTGGCTGCGGCCGCCTCCTCCCCTGGGCTGCTCGGCTGCTGACTCAGCCAAAGGGGAAACTCAAAGGGCAGCAGCCAGCCCTGCCTAGCAGCAGCACCCGGCTTGCCTGGCCCCGGCAAGATGTTGGCAGGCTGGCTGCTGCCCCCCGCTGTCCCGGCCGGGACCCTCCTGCTCTGAGCTGGGCGCGGGCAGCGGGACCTTGTTGTCCGCACCTGGAGCGCAGCAAAGTTTCTCTCGGGTTTCCTCCTCGCTGCGGGCAGCCGGAGTCAGCATGACAGCCATAGCGGTGCAGGTAACGAGGGGGCGCCCGGCCGGGGGGTGAGGGGGGGGGGATCTCTGCTGTTTTGACTAGCCCGAAGCAATGTGGATGCAGACATGCTGTTGTCTCCCTTTGTTCTCCCGCTGGAGGCTAAATGTTTATCGCCCTGCAAGCGAAGCTGCTGGCCGCACGCCAGCGAGGCTGGTTCTTGGTTACCTGTTGCTCTTTGTAGCCTTCTTTGTGCACGGAACAAAACCCAGCCGCCTCTGGATGTGCCTTGACAGCCCCCCCCCCCCCCCCCCCCGTTGAACTAAAAAGGAGAGCCTTCGTACCATCTGGGTACAGGGTACAGTACTGCCGCGCTAGTCTCACCCAGACACGGGCGAGCAACAAGGGGTTAGGAAAGGACCTATTGCCTTCTAAATCTAATCTGACCTTTCCTCGGAGAGATTTCTTAATTACCGCACAAGCTGTATTCTTCCTGTTCTGTGTCTTCAGGGCCACTCAGTCGTAATTTAAAACCGAGCTTTCCTTTCACTGGCTGCAAGACAAACTAGTGCGTGGTTGTTAATATAATATTAAGCAGGGAAATGCCTTGTTTCTGGAAAAATGACATGCCCCAGACTATAACAAGAGTTTGCTGGTATATAGAGAGCAAACGATGTTATAAACAAGTGGGGATCGAGTGAGACTCGTCTGGCCACTGTGTCTAATAGCAATACTAATTAATAAATCAAAGTTGGTCCGTTTCCTTCCCCCACTTTGTGTTGTTTACAAAGTTCTCCAGCACTGACATGTTGCATGCAGTTCAGCAGCATGATTCTTCCTCTGAGCGTCTTGTGAGGCTTTATATGAAAGGTGATATTTTCAAAATAAAGTACATCCATATGGTAAGGGAGGGGGATGTTTAGGCTTGGTGACAGAGGGAACTCATTGGCAATGAGATCTCTTAGGAGGCGGAATAGTCTCCTGAAAAAAATCAGTGCAGCCGCTTCATTTGCGGAAAGTAAAACTAGCCTGGACTGGACTGAACTGTAGAATACTTGCTGGAGGAATCAGCAAGGAGGAGACTGACTGGACAAGCTGATCAGTCTACACACCCCTAGATGGAGTTTAGTTTGGGTTACAACATGCAGCGCAGCACCACTTTGAAAGAAGTCTTGCTGTTTGTGTTAGAACATGTGGATTGATGTAAAGAACAGTCAATGGTAGCAGTAACTTACTTAGTAAGCAAGTAGCAGAAATTAGTTATTTTAGGATTTAATTGTACTTAGGAAGCCCCACTGCCCATCGATGTCAGAATAACTAGATGGATTATCTCTGAGATAGCTAATTAAAGCCAGATTTCATTTATGTTAAAACAATTCTATTTACTTTAAAATGTGTATTGACCTCATCAGTGTAATGTGAGATGGGAATAAAACCAAATATTAGCTGGTAACAAGCCAAACTCATGCCCACTTTTACCACCATCACAGAAAACTAAGCCTCAGCCTATATAAAAATAAAATGGTCTTGCTAGTTAGCACATAAGCCTGGAAAACAGGAGACCTGAGTTCTATTTCTAGCCCAGACACAGACTTTCTTTGACCTTGGTGGGTAAGTCACTGCAAACTTATCAAAGAGATTTAAGACCCATGAGCAGGAGATACAGAGTTCAAGGTTTTATGCAGCCTGGGTATATTTTTCTTTAGCTATCATGGAAGACATCTTTGGAAACCTATCTAATGGGAAAGCACACAAGTGCTGTGGGGGGATGGGGGAGAAGAGCAGCAGAATGCATGGAGGCACAGAACAGTCTGTATATTTGGGCTTTGGAGGCACCTGCTGTCACTGAATCACAGGCAGTAGCTTGGCAAGAGTAGTGTTATAAAATCTTCCCAGTCAGAATTTGCTCCTTTGCGGTTACAGAGCATGCTTGAGAGGTATTCAGGCACTGCTGGGCTACTGCCATATGTAGCCATGCTCGCCCCAGGCACTCAAATGCTATTTGCACAGGGGACTGAAAGAATTTATTGCTGACCTTGCCAGCAATGATGTACATACTGTTTAGTCAAATATAATATGGTATTTTTGCTAGGGCCTGAGAGTGGAAGCTGCTCAACACTTTTCAAAATCCAGCTCCAGTTGCGGGTATTGAACACCTGAAAATCTGGTTTTAAGACAGTGAATTTTGGGGCAGAGATTGTCTGTTTTCTCAGGAGTGTGTGTTGTCCCTAGTCTGACTGAGCTCTGATCTGACTAGGGAGTGTCAGTTCTAGCTCTGTATTCCAGGATAATCCAGGATTAATATCCTGGGACTGGAAGGGCTAGAGCTGCACTGATACATGACAGTGCAAAGTTTCAGCATGACTCAATACCTTGTGGATATCTTTGTACAAAACAATAATCTGAATAAAAACAGAGATTGTTTCCTCATGTATAGGCTATGCTGTGAACATAAAAGTGCTAAAAACTGAGTACATTCAATTTTATAAACAACTAAAGATTAAAGATTTTAGAGGCTTATTAGTAACATTTTAATATTCTTAAATTATTATTTTAAAAACTCTATTATTTTTCAACCCCTCTTGGCAGGGACAGGATAACACTTCTATCCCAACCATTTCCATTAGACAAACAATTTTTTCTCCACTTTCCTTTTGGCTCCTATGCCAAGCACTGCTCTGCATCATGTGTTTCCTGTTTGTGTTCTAGCACAATCAGTTATGTTAGCCTCCCGCACTCTAGGGATAAGGATTGGTAGTGACATTGTGGCCCATTGGCAGGCTAGTTGTGGAGAAGCAGAGCACAAAGGGCTGTTCACCAGACATAAATGGGGCTGTTTTGACACTTGTGGTTTATTTTTGAGAGAACTGGATTTAAATACTGTAATATAGGTCAGATTGTGAGAGCCTTGCTTCTACTCCTACTTTTCTAGTAGTCCCATTGACTTTGGTGGGACTACTCCTGGTGTAAAATACTGTTTAATGTGAACAAGGCTATCACAATCTACCCCCTAATTCAAGGGCTCACACCTGCTCTCCTCATTCAGACAAAATGCATACTGACTTCCATCAAGTGTGCTACTGGGCAGATGATCTAATGGAGAACTCTCTAAAGATTCTAGTCATTGTAAAGAATGTCAAATAGGGTTGCCAGCTCTCCAGGACTGGTTTGAAGTCTCCAGGAATTAAAGATTAAACTTTAATTAAAGATAATGTTGTATGATGAAATCTCCAGGAATAAATCCAACCAAAACTGGGAACCCTAAGGTCAAACCATCTCTCTCTTTAATCTCTGAACAAGCATATTACACATTGTTTCATAAAGCAAGGAGGCTTCAGGGGCTTTTCACTAGCACAAGTTGTATTTCAAAGGAATACCACAGAAATCGATGGTGTAACACCAGTTTTTCCATCAGTGTAAGTGAGATTGGATTCAGCCCCAGTGAGTGTTATGGGTTCATGAGGGCTGGGTTTCTATGGAGACTGAGGGAGTTAATGCACCTTAGCCCCCATTCATAGGCGGCAAGTTATATGGGTCTGTGGTGCCTTGGCACCAGGAATATTCCTGGCCCAGGGCCAGGTGCCTCCCCAGCTCCGCCTGCCATTCCCTGTGCTCCATCCCATGCATCCCTTGTGCCCTGCCTGCTTCTCTTCCCTGTGTCTCCGCTGGGCAATTTAAAATGCCCTTGGGGGCCCCACCGTCACCACGGACAGCACAGTGTAGCTAGAGCAGCTTCCTGCCATTCACTCCCCACAGCTGCTGGCACCTGCCTGTGGCCCGGAGAGGTGAGAGGGTGTATCTCCATGTGTTGCTCCCAGCAGTTGCAGCAGTACATGGAGACAAACACACACATCCCCAGGCTGCAGGGACGTGCCAGCAGAAGCTATGCTGCATTGCCAATGGTGGCAGCAGAGTTCCCCAGGGCATTTTAAATCTCCTAGGGGTGGCAGCCAGACCGGGGGATACATGAGGGAAGAGCATTGCAGGGCAACTGGTAGGTGGCAGTGTGGAGACCCCCTCCCTCCAGAAGCTGCTGCCAAAGGAGGTGCCCCAGGTAAGCATAGCACCCCCATGCCTTCTCCTGCACCCTTTTGTGCACCCCACTCCCTCCCAGAGCCTACATCCTCTCCCTCCAGTCCCCAAACTCCCTCCCAGAGCCTGAGCCCCAGCAACCCTTCCAACACCCCCGGCTCCAGGCCAGAGCCTGCACCCAGACTCCATCCTGGAGCCTGTACCCTTCACCCCTTTTTCACCACATTCCTTCCCAGAGCCTGTGCCCTACACTCCTCCTGCACCCCAGTCCCCTGACTCTATCCCAGAGCCTGTACCTCAGATACCCTCCTACAGCCAAACTCCCCTCACCCCAAGCTCCACCTCCAGCACCCAAACTCCCAGAACATTAGGCAGGTGGGGGGAGAGTGTTTGAGAAAAGGAGCGTGCAGGCTCTGGGCATTCTGGGCACCATCCAAATTTCTGCAACCTTGTTGCCCCAGTCCTCATTCCCTCCTTAAGCAATCTCAGCCTACAGCTGGGCTGTGTCTACACTGGCATGAATTTCTGGAAATGCTTAAAACGGAATACTATTCCGTTTTCAGTTTTTCCGGAAAAAGAGCGTCTACATTGGCAGGCTGCTTTTCCGGAAAAGCGTCTGTGGCCAATGTAGATGCGTTTTTCCGGAAAAGAGCCCCAATCGCCATTTTCACGATCAGGGCTTTTTTCCGGAAAAGACTACTGGACTGTCTACACTGGCCCTTTTCCGGAACAGTGTTCCGGAATAAGGACTTATGCCCGAGCGGGAGCAGAATAGTTTTTCCGGAATAGCGGCTGATTTTGTACAGTAGAGCATCGTTGCTTTTCCAGAAATTCAAGGGCCAGCGGAGACAGCTCGCAGCTTATTCCGGAAAAACGGCTGATTTTCCGGAATAAGTGGCCCAGTGTAGACACAGCCCTGGTGTATAGGGGACATCGTTATCTTTAAAGTTATAGCAACTTCCACAGGGACCTCCTGTTCCATGGCTATCATCTTTCTGAACATTTCATCTTTTGGTCTGAAATTTTCCAGGCTTGGTTTCTGTTCCAAGGGTGACTGTCTTTTTCAATTTGAGCAGAATCTATGTGTGACATCTTTGAGTGATAGGAGAATCCCAAAGTAAGTTCTTATTTGCATTACAGCAGTGTCTTGAGGCCCCAGTCTAGATCAGGGCTCTACTGCTCCTGGCCCTGTACAAATACACTGTAAAACACTTATGCATGTGCTTAAGTTTCCGTAAGTGAGTATGTAGTGAGGAGTCTTGCTCAAGTCAACAGGACCATTCATGTGTGAACATTTAAGCCCACGCATAAGAATTCACACCATTCACAGAAGTGGCACCTCAATGGACAAGAAAAACAAAGGGAAGCAAAATAGTGACTTTGACAAGTCTGTATGTAACCCACAGAAACCAAGCAATAGCACCCAGACCACAGCAACAGTTAAGATCAAGAGACCTCTACAGCATAGGCTGAGAGCCAGTTGGCTTTTAGCTCAGTGGGTAGAGGTTCCTATACTAAGTTGCAGAGGTCCTAGGTTCATATCCAGTTACATGTGGTCAAGCAGGAAAGTCAACAGAGACTTCCTGAGTCCCCATAAGTTGTTTCAACCACAGCATCATTCTTCTCTAATTTTAATAAATATATACATTAGAGATGTTAAAATGTGTTTAATTAATTGGGTAACCTCTGAAATTTTCAGCAGTTACGAGGGGGGTAGATGGCTCCCAGGGAGCCAGTGCGCACAAGGAGCTGGCTCCCATCTGTCTCCCCACCCCTCCTCGGCTGCCTCTGATACAGGCGGGGGGGGGGGGAGGGGGAGAAGGGGCAGGCAACTCCCTGGGAGCCAGTGCATGCAGGGAGCAAGCTTTTAAAGGCTTATTGATTAACTGTGTACATGATTACACTTTCACATCTCTAATATACACTGCAGGATCTATTTGAGTGTAAGGTGTTAATTATTAGTATTACACATGCATTCACATCATTTCTAAAGGCCTCTCCTTTTTGTTCCTATGGCTTCAATACATCTTGAATAGTAACCGCATTTTAACACAGATGACTTTTGTAATTTGTTTTCTTCTGTAATCTCTCTTTTAAGGCACAGAGGTTGCTTGCTCACAGAAGACCCAAGAAATCGTTCTTTGAGACATTGATCAGAAGCCTCATTATTTTATGCGTGGCAATAGCAGTGGTCCTGTCATCAATTTCAGTTTGCGATGGCCACTGGCTTTTTGCAAAAGGAAAGCTGTTCGGACTGTGGCACTTCTGCACCTTAGGCAACAGCAGCACTTCATTAAAATGCGTCACTGATCTTAATCAGGCCAATGTGGAGGGGATGAATTTTGGAATGGTTCTTGCAAGAAGCGTGGTGTCTCTTGCTGTAGTTGTAGCGATATTTGGCCTGGAACTTCTGATGGTCTCCCAAGTCTGCGAAGACACTAATTCAAGACGAAAATGGTCAATGGGATCAGTCCTTATTTTTCTCTCATTTCTCCTGTCATCCAGTGGAGTGCTGACCTTTTTAATCCTCCTGAAGGATCACATTACTTTCCTGGGCTTCACACTGACCTTTTGGTGCGAGTTCATTTCTGCCTGCCTTTTCTTCCTTAATGGAATGAGTGGACTTCACATTAACAACATAACGTACCCCTGGAACAGAGCAAGAAAATTCTAGAACTGGTGGGTGGATTCTGCTTTTGTGTGACCAACTTTGTCAGTTAGACTGGAAAAAAAAATCAGTCACATGAAATTTGGGGGAAAAAAATCCAGGCTTTTAAATTGATTTGCAAAGAGAAAATATTTGAGTCAGTCTGAGAATTTCATGGATGTACGCAAAGTTCACTGAAGATGACTGCAGGATATTAGTAAGGGGGCAAATTAAGATTTATTATATGTTTAAATGAAATTTTCTGCAGTAGTTGTGGATAACAAAATTAGGAACAAGTCCTATTTTGTTTTAAAATCAATTATTTTATTTTATTTTAAGTGTTTTATGGACAAAAGACCTAAAAGTTGCAATCTGCATCAATAGTTTTAAAGTACAGGAGTAAGAAATTGTGTGGTGCTTCTGGGTTTGGTATTTCCTTTTCTACCCCTATCTTCAGTTGCTCTTCTTGAGGATGTGAGGAGGAATGCACCGCCAGCATGTTCAGTCCTGCTGATGGAGTTTCATTTCAGATAGGGCAGACTATTTATGCCTTGTCACATTTATGAGCATGGCATATTGAAAATCTTTATCAGGGTTTCACGCCCCATCATTCTCTTCACAAGACACAAGTGAAACAGATCTGAACCAATGCTAAATAATTCATGTTTTCCAACTATCACTCAAGGCCCCTATAACTAACTATCCCTTCCATATTTATTAGAGGTTCGTGGTATATACATCCGCTGTGGTGGGAGATAGGGCAACAGTCTCATTTTGTTTCCAGCCCTTAGCAGTGCAGAGGGATTGGATTGTGGCTATACATGACCAGGGGACAATTCTTTGAGGAAAAGGAAACTATCCAGTGGCCTAAAGTCAGCAGCCCCTGCTACTGCACCAGCCATTCTGTCCCAGCCTCTGCTTGTGTAAACACTCATGGGATACTTCAGTAAATGACAGTGCAAACTAGGACTCAGAATCAGGGAGCTGTAATAGGCTCCCTGTTATCCCCCGAGAGGATATTTTGGCCCATAGGGTTAATTAAAGTTGGACCTTACTATTAATTCATTTGCCCGTTTTCCTTTCACTTTGTTCCTTGGACAAACAGGCCTGAGAGTATTAAGTTAGCTAATGTGATTTCCTCCACCACAGTGAGCCTTCATCCCTGCCTTTCACCATGCACAGCCAGAATTATTCCAGTCACACCATACTAGTAATTCCCAGTGCATCAATAGAGGCTCTTCTGTGATGAAAGAAAAAAGATCTGTAGACCTGAAAATTTGGACAGAATGCTTTCTCCTTGTGATTTAAAATGAGGAAACATACCAACATAAACTTCCCCCAACACAATGTGAGCTGAGTCTGCATTTACTGAGTGTCACTGAAACTGCTGGTGTCATGGAGAGCAGAGTGCCAGACCTAAGATCTCGAATGAAAAAGATGCATAAAGTTCATGACAGCTTTAAAAACCCTGCAAGTTGTTAATGTAGTAAAATTAGTCAAGCTGTCGACAGTCTAGTCAAGTTCCTGCATGGCTGGCAGAAGCAGAATACAAGCATCTGAATTTAGTGCTTGGAGCATGGCTCCAAAGTCTTTTCAATATCCTTCCTGTTCCAAGCGCAATAAACCACTGACAACGGATTAAAACATTTAGAAAATATTTCACAGTGTCTGATAAAATCTATTCTATGTCTTCTGGAAAGATTTTTTTATTTCTATAAAGACATATTTAAACATACTCCTTCTTTGTAGTTTTATTAGAATCAATAACTCTAGACCAAGCCATTAATTTACAGTACTGCACCAGTTTCTAAAATATACTCTAACACCAATACAAACACAGAGGCTAAGTCTACACTGCAGAGTTTTTGCGCAAAAACTCACGGAATGTCCATACTACAAGTGTGTTTTGCGCAAGAAAAAGTACAGCAGATCATCAGAAGACAGGGTTTTTGTGCAAGGGTTATTCCTCTTTCTACTAGGAATAAGCCTTTTTGTGCAAGAGCACTTGCGCAAAAAGGTGTGTGTGGACGGACAACAGGGGTTCCTTGTGCAAGAAACCCCTATCGGAAAAAGCACAGGTGCTCTGACGGCTAGTCTGTGAACGCTCTCTTGTGCAAAAGCACATCTCTTGCGCAAGATGCCTGCAGTGTAGACGTAGCCACAGTGAATATAGTTTGTAGAATAAATGTAGTAGAGTGAAAATGCTACTTGCGCAAGCCATGATTAAATGTCATTGTTTGTGCAAATCTGTTCTCTAAAGCCAAGAATCATAAGCATTGCTACATATACTTTGCAATCTTGTAGAATGCTCTTAAACTGACTGCTCATTTTCTACCTAGGAGATATTCTCATACTTTTCTCTTTGAGAGATGTTGTAACTTTCACAGAATAAACTTTTAAACCTTTTTGTATTCCTCATCAACACAGTCTGAGTGAGTTTTCAGTCTAGATCTAGATATGTACAGGCAGTCCCCGGGTTACATGGATCCGACTTACAGCGGATCCCTACATACAAACGGGGTGAGGCAACCCCGCACTAGCTTTTTCCCCCCAGCAGACCAGTGAGACGCGAAGCTAGCGCCGCCCCCCCAGCAGACCAGGGAGACGCGGAGCGGCTTTTCTCAGCAGACACCTCAGCTTGAGAATAAAGGACTGAGGGAAGTGAGGTGTAGGAGAATAAAACTGAGCTCTGGAGAAATGTTTGGCTAGAGTTTCCCCTACAATATGTACCAGTTCCGACTTACATACAAATTCAACTTAAGAACAAACCTACAGTCCCTATCTTGTACGTAACCCGGGGACTGCCTGTATGTCTTATCCTGGTAAACATTCATTGTACCCTACCATCCTAGTTTGTACAGTATGTCTTCCTGATAGAATAATGCACTAAGCTACGTTACCTAGAGTAACAACTGAATTTTATCTTTTGCAATATTGGGTCTCTTCCTGTATTCCCTATGCACCTAAAACTCCTGTTGCCTTCAGTAGGAATTTGGGATGCACAAGGAATACTTGATCATGCACCTTGAATCTTCCTATGAAATGTTCCACTGTGATCCTCGCTCTCTCTCTTATTTAAATAAGGTTCTTTTGCTTCACTGAAATGCACTGGTTAACTAGAAGCTGAACTTGCAACCATTTAATTAATGGGAAGAGTCCCATTGATTTCAGATTTCATGTTTTATGAGCAAGAATTTGCAGGCCCAAGCCTCAGATTGTTGCACATTGATTATACCAACTGTGTCGGTCTATGGAGTGAGTGCCTTAACAATAGTTTAAGTAGTGCTTCTGTGTGGGGCTACAAACACAGAGTATCTCTGAGCAGGATAAACCTGGGGATGGAGCACTTGCATGAGATTAATGGCCAGTGTATTTAGGGTTTTTTGGAGGCACAATGTTTGATGAAATTACATTCCTTTTTTTGGTAACTCCATAGCAATGGAAATAAACAGTGTATGCAATTCTCAAGGCCAGCCTTAACATCAGCAAGAGTTAAATCCAAGGTGCTCCAGTCTTGCTTCTTTTGGAAGGGGGAGGAGGGGAAACTGAACCATGAGTTGTATATCCCCATTATCCACAGGAAAAATCAGAGAATGAGTTAGAGAGTCCACATGGGACACAAAACAGTTGCTTATGCTTTAGGATGATCCAGCATGTACATTTTTATGAATATATGAGAAGATCTTTTTTTAAAAAAGCCCCCTACTGAAAGAATTGTGCAAAATTTCCTTCTATAGCTGGCTTTCTCTAGCAAATTATTGTGCTTGATTATTACATTGTGATTTCCAGGTGTATTTTGTTAGCAAATGCTGCAGTTGGAATGCTGCAGTAGATAATACTACTGTTGATTTTTCTTAGGCTATTGCATCTAATAAATGCCTGTAGATACAGTGGTTTGTACCTTTTCTAAAGACTAAGACAAAAAAAGTTGGTAAGTCAATATTCCTGAAGTAAATGATGTTAAATAAACTACTTTGAAATAAGAGTACAGTTCAACTATAATTTGTTTGTTTGCAATCTCATGAATAGATCTTATCTGATCCCTCATTCCCCCTTGATGCCCACCTCTTGAACTTCCTGTCCCACCCTTTTACTCTAGCTTGGTAGCTGATGCCCTCCTGGTTCTACTCACCACAGGGCACCTGGTCCTCCCTCTCTGTCAATCACCAAAGGAGGGCAGATGGAGAATCTTTTTCTTCCCTTTGATCACCACTTACCCACACCAGTAGTCCCAGTAACTTCAGTGGGAATACTTGTGCCAGTAAGGGGTTCACAGTCTAGTGCAAATGTTTACGTCCCTGAAGTACAGAATACTGAACATAAGGGAGCAATGCAATGGGACAGGAATGCCTCTGACCAATAAACCCTGACAATAGGTTTTCTGGCAGTCAGATAATACTTACATTCATTGTTCAATGGCAGATGAGTAGCCAAAGTGACTAGGTTCAGGATTTTGCATGAACTCTTTTTATAATTGTTTTGTGCTATTCCCCATTGTAATGTGTCCTGATAATTATTTTCCTGCTGATTTTTGTTCAGTTCAATACACACTTCAGTATGAGGCTGGTGCTGTAGGAATTCATGCAGCTGCCTTTTATCGGCTCTACAGCACTAGTAAGTACCGTTAGCAGCCATATCCCCAGAGAGCAAAGCAATTTTGCTTACTGCTTTTGAAGAGCAGCAGGGGGATCACCTCCTGCATGCAATAAACAGATGGCTTTTATGTTTTGTTCTCACCTCCCTCAGTACAAGTGTCCATCTGCATCTGGAGCTTAGATGCAGTGGATCTTGCAAGTGCTCTGCACCCTGGAAAAACAGACCCCTGTACTGATTAATGCCTTTATAAATGGCCGAAGGAATGTGGAGAACTCTTCCTCTCACAGGGTTAAAATAAGTCAAAGGTGGATTGACCTTTTTAAACTCTATTTGGTACTAGAACACCTGGAAAAGAAGTGGAGGAGAGAATGCAGTTTGTGACTACAGAGATTGTCATAATCAAACCTTGCTTCGGTAGGTGTTCATTCCAGTGCATGTTGATAATAGGATTCACCTTTGATCTAAAAGGAATTCCAACATGACCTATAAAAATTCATACCAAGGTTGAGTGACACACAGCCATCTGCTGCCTCTGGATACCTTTCATCTGCCACCATAGTCTGAGTCAAATCTCTTCCACTGATTTGTGGGTTTGCAAATAGTTACATCAGGAATCGGATGGCATTAATATTCAAATTTACATGTATTACTTCTCATTGAATCTCTTGACCTACATTTTTGTATTCAGATAGAAATAAAGTGTTCCCCTACAAACATACAACAGTCAGAGGAATTGACTTGACTGATAAATGTTGATTCTCAAACTCAGGGTGTGTGTATGTGGGGCTGTGTCTAGACTGGCCAGTTTTTCCGGAAAATCAGCCGCTTTTCTGGAAAAACTTGCCAGCTGTCTACACTGGCTGCTTGAATTTCCACAAAAGCACTGACTTCCTACTGTAAGAAATCAGTACTTCTTGTGGAAATACTATTCTGCTCCCCGTTCAGGCAAAAGTCCCTTTTGCGCAAAGCTTTTGCGCAAAAGGGCCAGTGTAGACAGCTCAGAAATGTTTTCCACAAAAAAGTCCCAATTGCGAAAATGGCGATCGGGGCTTTTTTGCGGAAAAGAGCGTCTAGATTGGCACGGATGTTTTTCCGCAAAAAGTGCTTTTGTGGAAAAGCGTCCATGCCAATCTAGACACTCTGTTCCGAAAATGCTTTTAACGGAAAACTTTTCTGTTAAAAGCATTTCCGGAAAATCATGCCAATCTAGACGCAGCCTGGTACACGTGTGTAGTGAGTCTAGAATAGCAGCATGGCCTTCCTCTGACCAGGCAGAGGAAGGGCTCTCTAAGGGTACGTCTAGATTACAGGGTTTTGTCGACGGAAGTTTTGTCGACAGATATTGTCGACAAAACTTCTGTCGGCATAGAGCGTCTAGACACATTCAGTTCTGTCGACAAAGTAAGATGCTTTGTCGACAAAACCCTGTAGTCTAGATGCAACCCTACAGGCAATAACACCTTCTGTCGACAGAACTCTGTTGACAGAAGGTGTTATGACTCGTAAAATTAGGTTTACCAGCGTCGACAAAACTGCTGAGTTCTGTCGACGTTATGTCGACAGAACTCAGCGGTAGTGTAGACACAGGTATAGTTTTGTCGACAAAAGTCCACTTTTGTCGACAAAACTCAGTAGTCTAGACACACCCTAAGACCCCTTAGTGTGTGGGACCAGACTCACCCAGCCCTGCCCACAGGAAGCAGGAAAGTAAGTCTGGGAGTATAAGAGGCAGCGCTCAGAGCTCAGTTGGAGCCTGGCTGCCAAGTAAGCCAGATGCTCGGCCCAAGCTCCAAAGGAGGAAGGCCCAACCATGCTGCCCTCGGCGGGAGGACTAGATGAGGCCGCCAGGACTGCTGCAGCCCCTGAAGACTAGCCAAGGCTGCCACAGCCGCTGCTGGGCCCCAACGACTGGTCAGGGCCTGAAGATTTGCCAGGACTCTCACCGGGCCCTGAGGACTGGGCCAGTCCATCTGGACCCCTGCCTGAGTCGTACCCGGAGCCCATGGAGACGCTGCTAGCGCCTCCATCCTCGGTGGACCCCGCAGAACAGTTGTGGAGCCAGGTAGGCCCTGGGGGGAACTGGGAAGCAGCCCAAGGGTAGCTGACCTCGGGCCGGCAGAGGAGATGGAGGTCAGTTGGGCAGCGTGGTGTGGTCAGAATCCCCACTGACCAGGTCGGTGTGTTGTGGTCCAGATCCCCGCTGACCCAGTGGAGCGGGCGAGCCTGTGTTCCCTCTGCCAGCCTTCTCTTTCGGTGGCAGATTCCCCCTGGTAGGGGTGACACCCCCTGCGCTTGTCAGCTCTCCGCCAGCAAGGAGACCCCATCCCCGCTCCGCCTGTAAACAGGCCTGGGCCTTAGCCTGGTGAACTAATTGTGCTGTTTGTTACCACACCCTGACCAAGGGCTGGGCCTTCTAAACTACTTGCCCCGCCCTGACCAAGGCCATGGCTTTAGAAACTATTTACTCAGCCTGCAGCCAGGACTGAGCCTGTAAATTGTTTATTGCACTGCCCTGCATCTGGGCCTGATCCTTAGGGTTGCCAGAGGGCTTCAACAAAAATACTGGACACACTTGTCATTACATCACAATCTACATTACATCTTATTTACTGGACATTTATATTTTCTCATATATATTTTCTCAATTTGTTTCCCGAACAGAAAGCTCAAATCCTGGACTGTCCGGTTCAAAACCGGACACCTGGCAACCCTACTGGTCCTACCTGATCCAGTGAACTGCTATTTGTGTGTCTGCCCTGAAGCCGGGGCTTGAGCTGGGCCTACAGAGTGTTAAACAGGTTATAGGTGCCTGCACCGCCCTGTACTCTGGGCCCGGGAAAAGGGGGATCTCTAACTGTTTCTTTACGGTCTGGAACACAGGTCAGGGGCCCAGGACTAAGCCGCAATGTCTACAGGGTGTATATTGAAAAAGTTTGTGCCTTTTTGGAAGTATCTGGGATGCTGTGAGGGAGGGAAATTTAATTATATGCTACATGGACTGGGGCTGAGTGACTCACAAAAAGCCTGTTGGTTCTATTTGTTTGAAGTAAGTAACCCAGGAGTTGAGATGCTTGTCAATGCCTGTGTCAGAGAGCAGTGTACTGTAAACACCCAAGCACAGGGCTGGATGCCAAGGATTCTCAGATTCTAATCCTCATCCTGACATTCCTTCCTTTTGTTGCTGTGGGTAAATAAGGCTAAAGCCAAGTCTACACTGGCATTTTACAGCCCTGTAACTTTCTGGCTCCAGGGTTGAAACTCCTCCTTTCCCCTCAAGTGCAGCAAGTTATAGTGCTGCAAAACGCCAGTGTGAACCAGGCTGCAGGGCTGGGAGCTGGCTCCCAGCTCCGTTAACCACCTCTGTGAGGGAAGCAGGTAACAGAGAAAGCTGGGAGACCTCTCTCCCGGCGGTTTTACCAGGGCCACACTTTTCATTTACAGCACTAACATGGTTGAGCTTTAAACGTATTGAGTGTAGACAGTGCTTAAGTCTGTACTCATAATGCTATAGCAGCACTTGTGGTACTGTAGCAAGTCAGTGTATACACTTACTACAGCCACAGTAGAGGTTCCCCACTGCTACAGGTAATCAATAAGGGTACGTCTACACTACAACGCTAATTCGAACTAACTTAGTTAATTCGAACTAAGCTAATTCGAATTAGTGCAGCTAGACTTAAAAACTAGTTCGAATTAGCGTTTTGCTAATTCGAACTAGCATGT
Organism: Pelodiscus sinensis; assembly: GCF_052426305.1. Classification (NCBI taxonomy): domain Eukaryota; kingdom Metazoa; phylum Chordata; order Testudines; family Trionychidae; genus Pelodiscus; species Pelodiscus sinensis. Next base: position 13,989,278 of record NC_143058.1, on the reverse strand, counting down.
CCACATTAAGTGGACCCTGAACCGGGCTTAAGGATGGCCGGAAGCAGTGCCAGCAGGGCATCAGAGGAGGACTTAGAGCGTGGAGATGCTGTCTCAGGCTAGCCGAGGGCTGCGCTTAAAGGGTCCCGACCCCCACCCCGGACAGACAGTTCTCAGGGCTAGTGCCCCGCTTGCAAACCAGTCCTGGCTTGGAGTGCCCAGAGTACCCACACTGGGCACATCACACCACTTGGCCATCAGCCCGGCTGCACTTGCCGCAGGCTGCCATCTGGGGAGAGGGGGCAATTGGGGGGCTGCAGGAGAGCTTCCACCCCCAGAAGTCCGCAGAGCCAGCCCAGTCCTCCCCATCGGGGGCTCGTACCCCCTTCCTCCCTCACCTCCTTCCACTTACCCTTCCCTAGCCCCTTTTCTTGATGTACAAAATAAAGGACAACTGTGTTCAAAAATGGAATCTGTCTTTATTGAACAAAACTCGGGGAGACTGGGAAAAGGAGGTGGGAGAGGGGAAGAGAGAGGCTGGGAGAGGGGAGGGCAACTAGAATGATCAGGGGTTGGGAACAGGTCCCATATGAAGAGAGGCTAAAGAAATTGGGACTTTTCAGCTTAGAAAAGAGGAGACGGAGGGGGGACAGGATAGAGGTCTCTAAAAGCAGGAGTTGGGTGGAGAGGGTGCATACAGAAAAATTCATTAGTTCCCATAAAGAAGGACTAGAGGACACCTAAGGAAAGGAATGGGTAGCAGGCTTCAAACTAGTAACAGAAAGTCGTTCTTCACAAAGCAAAGAGTCAACCTGTGGAACTCCTTGCTGCAGGAGGCTCTGAAGGCTAGAACTAGAACAGAATTTAAAGGGAAGTGAGATCAAGTCATGGAGGCTGGGTCCATGGAGTGGTATTAGCCAGGGGGTAGGAGTGGTGTCCCTGCCCAAGATTTGTGGAAGGCTGAAGAGGGATGGCACGAGACAAATGGCTTGGTCACTGTCTTCGGTCCATCCCCTCCAGGGTCCCTAGGGTTGGCCGCTGTTGGCAGACAGGCTACTCGGCTAGATGGACCTTTGGTCTAACCCAGGACGGCCATTGTAAGCTCAGGGCTCAGGGTCGGGGGTCTCAGTGGACCCCCTCGATTTTCATGCAAACCTGCTCCTGGGTGGCCAGGCTGGCAGCTCTCCTGCCCAAGCCGACCACTTTCCTGTGCCTAGTGCGGAGATTGTGGACGAGGTCTACGATGTCCGCACTAGCCCAGGCGGGTGCCCGCCTCTTGCAGTCCCGGGCAAGCTCCCAGGAGCCGCCAGCCTGGTCCCGGGAAGAGGGGGAGGGCTGGGGGGCATCGAGTGGGTGGCTCGATCCGTGCCAGGTGCAGGGTCTGCTGGCTGGGTGCTGGCAGGCCTGCACCTGGCACGGGCACCGTAGCCAGCCCGTGCCTCTTTAAGGGGTCCGGGGCCGGGAGGGGGGCAGACGAGTTTCCCTGGTGGTGCCCAGAGTGGCCACCAGGGAAACCTGGGGAGGGCTAGCCTCCCACTAGTTCGAATTAAAGGTCTACACAGCTCTTAATTCGAACTAGTAAATTCGAACTAGGCTTAATCCTCGTGGAATGAGGATTACCTAGTTCGAACTAAGCGCTCCGTTAGTTCGAATTCAATTCGAACTAACGGAGCGCTAGTGTAGCGCCTATGAAAGTTAGTTCGAACTAACATCCGTTAGTTCGAACTAACTTTGTAGTATAGACATACCCTATGGCAATAGCTAGCTCAAGCTATGTCTACCATGTCCAAGGAACACGTGTTTTTCCAAAAAGCATTTCAAAGAAGCAGACGTGTTTTTTCAGCATTCCTGTAAACCTTGTTCTACGAAGAAGGGATGTTCCGAAAAAAGTTTTTTTTTCTCAACATTTGGCCCCGTGTAGACAAGCCAAATGTCGAAAAAGCTTCGGAAGAAAAGCGGAAAAATATACGCATTTCCGAATTTTTCCTGCAGTGTAGACACAGCCTCAGTGGAAGAATTCCTCTGCTGACCTAACGCTGTCCATATGGGAGTTAGGTTGGCTTAAGAACATGTCTCAAAGGTGTGGATTTCTCACCCACCTGAGAGATGTTGCTATGCAGATATAACTGTTCAGTGTAGGCGAGCCCTAATTAGAGATACCATCAGCATGAAATTCAGCCATTTTCAAAATCACAATCAGGCCCACCCCGAGAAGTCCTGTAAATGTATTTGATTTTACCCTGACATCTTGCTTTTTAAAACATTTTTGTTTTGCTGGCGATGTGTGATCTAACATAGCAGCAGTGAGGCTAATGGATTATGGAAGGAGCCAGTGAAACTGACTTTCCACCAATGCCAGATTATACATCCCTTCCTTCTAGTGAGGGCCCCCTTTTCACCCAACTAGTTCCACTGAGTCAATGGCACAAATCATATGGGGAGATGTTCACCAGAAAATGATAGCGTAGCAAAGAGAAACTGTGCAGCGGGAGTGAGGAGGTATGTATGCCAACTTTCTAGTCCCACAAAACTGAACGCCCTTGTCCCACCCCTATTCTTGTCCCTCCATGAGCCATGTGGAACCAGGGCAGGAGGGAGCCTTTGTAGCCCTGTTGCGCTGACGAACAAAGTTTTCGGGTTTTGTCAGAACTGCCAGGATCCCTTTGTGACCAGGTGTTCCAGCATTGCCCACCCCCAGTAGGGGGGGACATTTCAGATGGGGGGGGCTACCTGTGCATGTCATGATGTGGAGAAGGAAAAAGTGAGAGCATGGAGGCTTCAGTAGTGTTACTAAGCATGCTTAGTACAAGCCAAGCACCAAATTGGGGGAGGGACTAACCCCATCTGCCCTTCCCCTGCCCCCCGCTCCCCCCCCACACACACATCATCTCTATCCCAGAGCTACTAATGCACTGGAAAACTCTACTTTTTTGGCAGACACCTTAGCAGTTAGCTGAAGGAGCACTGTATCTAATTCCTATCTAAAGGAAAGAAAATTAAATAAATATTAGACCCACTCAGCTCTAACACTAACATATTTTGACATCTTGTGGCAAGTCACTAAAGTGACACTGGTTAGCCTTAAAATTTTAATATATATTCTTACTTTGTTACTAGCTCTGTGGCAAAAGACAGACCCCATCAGGACTCCTGGGCTCTCTCTCAGCTCTGGCGAGTGGAGGTCTAGTAGGTTATCGTAAGGGGCAGATACATTTCAGCTTTATATAAGAACAGCTGAATGGTCATACTGAGTCAAACCAATGGTCCATCTAGCCCTGTATCCTGTCTTGCAACAGAGGCCAATGCCAGGTGCTTCAGAAGGAATAAACAGAAGAGTCAATCATCATGATCCATCCCTTGTTGGCTATACATTTAAATGGATCAGCTTCTTGTGTTATGTAGTGAAGGAATGAATAACATTTCCTTATTCTATTTTTTCCATATCATTCATGATTTTCTAGACCTCTAACATATCCCCCACCCTTTAGTCATTTCTTTTTCAAGCTGAAAAATCCAGGTCTTGTTAATCCCCCCTCATATGGAAGCTGTTCCTTACCCCTAGTCATTTCTGTTGCCTTTTCTGTACCTTTTCCAAATCCAATATATCTTTTTTAGATGGAGTGACCAGATCTGCATGCAGTAGTCAAGATGTGGGCATACAGTGATTTTATATAGAGGCATTTTGGTATTTTGTCTTATCTGTTCCTTTCCTAACTATTCCCAATATTTTGTTTGCTTTTTAGTTTATAGACTGCCACTGCACATTGAGCAGATGTTTTCAAGGAACTAGCCACAAGGATTCCATGATCTTTCTTGGGTGGTAACAGCTATTTTATACCCCATCGTTTTTGTATCTATAGTTAGGATTATATTATTCTATGTGCGTTACTTTGTACTTATCAGCATTGCATTCCATCTGTCCTTTTGTTGCCCAATCACCTAGTTTTGTGAGATCCATGTGTAACTCTTTGCAGTCAGCTTTGGATTAATCACTGTTTACCTCTTTTTCAAGAACATTTATAAGAAGTTTAACAGCAGTGTTCCAAATGCAGATCCCTGCAGCACAACACTTATTCCTACTCTTCCCCTCCCCCCCTTTTAAAGTGGAGTACTTGGCAATGCTTTTATGATGATCTAACAATCCTTCAATTGCTTGAATGCCCAGCCTTTTCTTATTCTTAATCACCCTGCCTGCCTCTTTTTATAACAAACTACTTGCCCCAGAGGCAAAGCTGCAAGCAGCTCAAACTCTGTTGCATTTAAGAACTGCCTCTGGAGTCAGGACAGGGGCTTTAAGCAGACCTCAAGTATGAAATTCAGAGGTTCAAACTCAGAAGGGGGGGCTACAGCCTCCCTAGCCCCCAATAAATGGTGCCCTTGTCCCTGAGGCAAGTGGGGGGCATGCAGGGTCATCTGTTGCTGCTTCCTCTTTCTGCCAGCAGAGAACTGCTGGGCTGAAGGAGGACCCCACTGAGATGCTGCCTTCTGGGTCCTAGTGCTAGTCGGGCTTCCTTTTGTGTGTTGGGAGTCATTCAGTTTTCTGTACAATAGTGAATGTTCATGGTAGAGTAAGGGGGGCTGGGGTGAGAGAAATTGGGGAAGAGGGAGTGGGAAAAGAAGATGGTGGGACAGGGCTGGGAAAGGGGGATGTGGGAGTGAGGGGAGGGAGATATACAGGCAGGGGACAGTGGGGAGAGGAAGAGGGAGGAGATGAGGCAGTGGGCAAGAGGATGGGATGGGGAAGAGAAGAGGATAAAGAGAAACAAGGGAGGAGAATGAGAACATGGCAAGTGGTGCCCTTTCAGCAGCAGCAATAAATGGGGCTCCCCTATTAAGCAGAGCCTATTGAACCCCCACCCCAGGGAATTTCATGCCCTTACACCTGGGCCATCCTGATCTTCCCCACATTCAAACCCTCACCACTGAGCCCCACTCCCCTAGCATCCAAACACTAACTTGCTGAATTCCCCACCCCCAAACATCCCCTGTTAAGTCCCCCCACCCCCATAGCCAGATCCCTTCAGATGAGCTGCAGCCTGCCTCACCTGGGCACCCTCGGCAGAGTCCCATTGCCCTTGCACCTGAACCTCCTCTCACCCCCCCCCCCCCGCAAGAAGCCCCTGTGCATCCAGATCCTCCACACTAAGTGCCAGATTGACCGCACATAGAACTCTTACCCATACCGGGATCCCCCCACTAAGCCCCTCTACACTTGGATCCTGCTAGGCTGAGCCTGCCTGACCGCACCTAGTGTGCCTGGCGCAGAGGAGCAGGGCCCTGGGTTGTTTCTGGGGCAGGCCAGCCCTTGCACTGTCAGGGTTGGGTGCAGCCTCACTGCCGAGTCCCAGACCTCTGAAATGCCAAGTCCAGCCGTGCCAGAGCTCAGCCCTGACAAGGCCTGGTGCAGATTAAGCACTGTATGCAGGGCCATTGAGGTCATGCTGTGTATAATCTCATTGATTTCAGTCGTATTGTGTAAGGCAGAATTGGAAAAACTTTCCCCTGCCTTCACTTGGAACACCAGCGAGACAGATCTCACAAGCACAGACATAACAATGGGTGGTGAAGGCTCTTTTATTTTATTTAGGGGAAAGGAGAGCTAATATAAGAACCTGTCAGAAGGGGTCTCCGCTTCTACCAGTTTAAGTGATCATATTAACCCAGACAATACATTTGTGGTAGTTTCTGAGAGCTGCATTATTAGAACAGTTGAAGGGAAGAAAATCACACCCATGTAGTCTGATGCCATTGAAACCTATGCAATGGCTACATTGTAGGAAAGAAGTCACAGCTGGGCCAAGTCCTAGTCTTCCCAGCACATTTTACCTACAACTGAGAGATACTGAAGACAGGGTAAAACAAAGGGCTAAACAACTAATTCTACATCTTGAACCAATAAGGTGTTGCAATAATTGTGCAACCTTCATCCTGCAAAGCAGAATTGTATCTACAGTCCGGCCCTCAACAGAAAAAGAAATAAGGAACATTTCATAATCATGAACCCAGTCCAGCCACAATGGCATGGGAGGAAGCCATGTTATTGGAAGAAAGAATTAAAAAGTGTAACAAGGTACCAGAAATGCCAGGCACCCAGCTAAGGCAGGAGCAGAGTCTAGCTAGCATGGAAACAGGCACTCGAGCAGTCGCTCAGAATGTCAGGGTTCCAGCGGGGCTGACAGCCACCATGGGCCCCAAAGCAAGGTGGGGGGCTGGCTCCGTGCCCCCAGAATGGTGGGGCTGTGGGCAGAGCTTCAAACAGTCAGCCGTTAGTGCATTCCTCCCCCCCAGCCCTCCGAGACACACAGAATGGTGCCTGGGTCTCTGGCCACTGCCGCTGCCACAGTAGCAGCATCCAGGAGCTCTGGGCCCCTTTGAATCTCCCGGCCCAGGGGCTATTGCCCCCTTTGCCCCTTCCTGTCAGTGGGCCTGCAGAGTTCCAACCAGTTAGGAATAGCTGCTGGCCTGCTCCCTGACTCATTGTGCCGGCAGGCAACCAGGGAACCTCACTGCACCGCACTAAAACTCAGACTGCCTCAGCCACTCATGGCTGCTGCTTTAGCAGTCTTGTTTAAGGGCCAGGCCCCCCCAGCAGTTCGGTGTTCCTCAGTACCCTACCATGCCCTTCAGTTCTAGTATTTGGCTTCTGTCTCGCCAGTAGTGACCCTCAAGCTCATATCCTGGACTCCACATGCCTGGGACCCAGCTCTAAATGGTAGGATGAACTTTTGCCATCACCATTAGGCATGACTACCCACAGCCTGGTTGGCAATACAGAACTACAAGGCAATGGGAATGATCCCTGCCAGGTTGCGACACTAGCAAGCCCATTTCTCTTATGAACCTATACACCTGCCTTGCTCTTCACTTGCCTGAGCCCTAGTTGAATGTCCTGGAACCTGTCACAAGCTTGCAGGTGATTGCCTCTGATGACTCGTCACACTGTCTGGCTTGGACAAAGCTCAGTTTCAGAGGTAACTCAAGGCTGACATCACACAAGGTGGAAATCATCATTGACATCTCCTGTTTCCAGTGTCAAGGGTGGGTAGGGCTGAGGGTCTGAGCAGTTTCAATCTAGGCATGGTATGAGCTGCCATTTGAGACTGTTCAGTAGTTTCTTTGATGGTTTTATGGACTCTGTCGCACCACTCTCTCCTTGGAGGTCCACAGCCTCTCACCAAGCACTCTTCTATGGAGAACAGTTGGTGTGGCGGTCCTTGTTGCAACACGGCTAATCCATTGTAATTGATGCTCTTGAGTGAATATAGTCAAGTGTTACAGATATCCTCATTTCTCAGTGTATCTAGTCTTGTCCCTCCTAGTATATGGCCCACCACCTCACTTCAAATGCTTGCAGCTTTTGCTCCAGATGCTTTCTCAGTACCTTAAAGCAATGTGGGTACAATTAATGTAGCATATAATCTGGTTTTAGCTGTCATGGAACCAGAAAGTGGGGTGGGGAGGGAGAGAGCACTTCCTTACAAAAAAAATCAAAACAAAAAAGAAAAAACATAGTGGTAATGCCACTATACAGGATACAGCCAAACAAATGTGCTGCAAGAACAGTTGATCAAGGGACAAGTTCTGCTTTCCGGTAGTTCAGGAAGTTCCTGGTACAACCCATGGGGGTTGTCCATGTATATCTTAGGAAGGAATTGGACCCAAACTGCACTTTATGTACTAAATTATACTTGACTTCTGGATAGTCTGCCTCTTTTGCTCTTGAGGGCTGGGTTTCATCATCTGCATCACCTGGGTGAAACCACTTCCTCCGTTACTGGATGAAGAGTTGAGGTGCTGATGCAAGTGGATATGTTGGCTTAAATGCCACTGCCTCCATTTTCTGTGAATTTCCAATTGAACCTAAGCAATAAGGTCACAGAACATTTTAGTCAGTGAGTTGTGTAGAACCTTGCAGTGCAGGAAATTGGCACAATGGACAAAAAAGAGACAGTTCTCTTTACTCAAAGCTTATTGTTTGTTCCAGTGAAATATTCTTTATTTAGCCCCCAGTTTAAGAATGGATGTAGTATTGGATACCACTATTTTATTGCATTTTGGTTAGAGCTGGTTAGGAATTTTCTTAACACTTCTGTCAGAAAAGGGTAAGTCTTGGTTTTGATAAATTTCCCATTTTGAATTTTAACTTTCTAAATTATGGGGGGAAAACTGGTTTTGATATTTTCAGAATGAAAAGTTCCCATTTTTGTTCTTGAAATAGCTGTTTTCATTTAGACATGTAAACAGATTTTATAATTTCAAAAATCTTTTGATATTTAGGAGAAACGTTTTGATTGACCTGATCCAAAATTGTTTTCAGATTTTCAGTTAATGAATATATGATATTTTGCTTTCGGGAGGGGGGGGGGGGGGGGACAAATTTGGGATGGAGAGATTTTGAAATTTCAAATTCTCTTGGAATGGGAAAACTGTTTCCAACTTTGCAGGAACTGAGGTAGCATCTAGGACCTATAGTCCTGCCCCATGGTGCTATGGGTTGCACAAACATGTAACAAAGACAGTCCCTGCCTCAAAAAGCTAAAATGACATAATTTATCTGAACTCTAATAAAACTGTTGCCAGGGAGCTAAACTGTCATGGGGTAACAAAGTATTGCTGTGGATTAGGACCTAGTTTAGATACAGACGCTACACGTAAAAATACATGGTCAGTTTTCAATATGGCCAATGATTAAGAGGATGCTTTCATCCCAGGCCTGATGTTTAATAATCTGGAGGGAGGGGTGGCAAAGTATACAGATAGTACATACTTGGTTACTCACCTCTACATAAGACTGTGGGGAGCTTCAGAGGTGAAGCTAGGCGAATGGATGGCAGGCTGACAAATAAAGCATAAGGGATTTGCATGCAAAGAGCTAATGCTCATTGCAGTAGTATACTTGAGCCTGTGGCAGTAACATAGTAGTAGTTGTGCATGCAGAAAACTCACCTCACCATTGAGAAAACAGTACAGTACCGCCACAATAAAGCCCTGTAAAATAACAGAACCATATCATTTAGTATTTCAGTGGCAATTTTCTCAGATTAAAATTGCTTTTCAAAAAATCCAAAAGTGGATCAAGTGCCTTGTTTCTACTACTGAAGATGGGATATTTAAAAGGAAAGGAAATTTCCTTTTGTGATTAAAAGATTATATTTGTGAAATATCACCTGGAATGATCCGAGTGCTAGTTCAAAGAACAGCTGAATTTCCATCATGCCGCTGTTCACATCCTCAGGGAAAAAAGCAAAGATGATATAATGAATTCCAAAAAGGGGGATGAGAAGGAGGGTTGATTTTGCAAGTCTCCTAGGAGAAGAAATAAACGGGAAGATGATATTGTAAAATGGGAGAAAGGGGAACTATTTAACAGTGAGGTATTTTATGTACACACACACAAATAGTAAAGTGATAACTTACTTGTATTGGTTGAAATCATTTCCCCTTCCTTCTGGTGATCTGAGCTTTCTCATTAAGATTCTTAAAATATTTACAAAAAGAATGAAATTAACCTGTAAAAGCAACAAACATGAATGACTGTTATCAGCCTTTTGAAATCTCTTATTAGTAGCCAGTTGCTGTACCCTACACAGGACCTGCAGCCTGACTTTACTAATCTGTTTTAATTAACGACATTAATCTCTAGGTGTTCCTAGAGGGTGATACTCCCCTGTGTGCCACTTATGCATCACTTAAATCCTACTTAATCCCTATTTTGAAGACTTAAGCAGCACATAGTCCCTGTACTTCACCTCCACAAGGGGTGGATTCCACTAACAGCTAAATAGTTGACAGTATTCATTTTCCAAACTCTAGACAAATTGTCAAAGAAAAGGGAAGTGACACTCTCTGGTAAAATGAATAGTGGCCACAATTTTCAAATACCCCCTGTTCAAATTTTGGCTTTTAGTGAGCCAGCTGATTGCCTTAGCTTGATTAGACACAAGTGAAGATGTTCAGAGGAAGCCATTAATGTTACCCTTTGACAATCATCCATTTGTTCTGCCTGCAGAGGATCTTAGATAATGGATCCAGATTAACGACAGGCATAGCAGGCTTCATAATGGTAATTGTTGGAGGGATGGTTCAGTTTTCCTCTGAAAGGAAGAAAACCAACTAAAAAGGCTGATCTGCTGCTTGGGAAGGGGGAAAGGAAAGCAGTATCTTCCTCTGTTCACTTGGCTTAGCAAAGAGTAGAAATACATGTCCCGTACCAAACTAGAGAAGTTTCTGAACCAAGGGGAGTTCAATGCAGTGTCAGTATTCTCCACAGGTATGGAAAGCAGGGGCGTGGGAAACTAATGCCCAGGGGCCCCACTGCCAATCCGGGTTCCTGCCACCAGCCCCAACCCAGGGTCCCAAGCTGCTGGCCCCCAGCTCTAAGCTGCTGGCCCCTCTGCTGCCACCCAGGGTCATAGCCACCAGTGACAGGTCTCAGCTGCAAGTTCCTCTGAGGCCCCAGTCCTCAGTCTTGCCCCTGTTCCACCTCCACCCTACCTCTTCCCCATCTCCTCCCCCGAGGAAATCCTGTCTCTGTTCCTCCCTTTCCATCCCTGAGCTTGAATGCTGCATTATTTGCAGTGCTCCAGAAATTCTGGGAGGGCAATGGAAGAGTTGCTAAGCCCGGGGCCGCCCACACACAGGGGCAATGGGCAGAGGAGAGAGTTTGGTGCCAGGTTCTCCCCATGAATGCTCCAGTCCTGCAGCACCCACAGAGTTGCCGGACCGCGGATGGTGCTAGGTGACGGAATCTCAGATTACAGAGGTTCTGCCTGAACTATGATATAGTTTGATACAGACTCAATTCTCCTTTCTTGGTAAGAAGCAGTATAATCCCAACTGGAACACGGAGAATAAACTTCATCTTATTTATGTTTCACATCACATCTACCAACAGCAGATACTCTGTGCTCTGCCACTACCCAGCTAGTGAGCCACTAAGCTACTCACCTGCAGTGGCTTCCTCAACATGCCATCACACTGTAGCTTTTAACCCTTTCCTACACATACTGTATTAAACGTGAGGCCCTATTAGATTAATTTGAGTAAACACGAAAGGGAACCTTTTTGAGTTTTCCCCCAATGGATGTTGCAGATAGGAATGTCCTTTCGGATGATGTAGATTTGTTAAGGGAGTGATTCATTACTTTTATGCATGAAAACATTGCATTTCAGTATACATGAGCCATCTTTAGAGCTGTGTTTTGTGCTGCTGTAGGAGACATTCTCCCTCATTCCTGCATTATACAGTTCATTTTGTTACATTATCGCTGAATTGTTTTACCTTCCTGGAATTTAAACCCCACCCCATCTGGTGTGAATGTAGGTTGTTGCAGTCAATGAAAACAAATGCTAAATGTTCTGAGTGGCTAGCGCAGTTGTCCGGCATTCCATTAATCTTTGTGGGGTCAAAAGAGTTGCATGCATGTAAATGAGAGCAGAATTTGGCTCTGGGTTCATATTTGATGCTAAAAGTGATAGCTATGTGGTCCAAAGCAAGTTGGTTTTGGCATCACTGAGCAAGGCAGTGTCAGAGCCTGTTGTGCTGAAATCCTCAGCCCTTTTGTTCCTCCTCCAGAGCCGCTCATGGATCAGTCCAAAACAAGCTTCCACAAGCCAGTTGAAGTTCATGTGACATCAGCAGGATGTGGAAATCTGATCCCCTTGAAGCTTTTGCTTCTTGGAAGGGAATTCAGAACTTTCCTTGTATCAGTAGCCCTAAGACATTCCTTACAGGCGCTGACTCCTCATAAGCAGAAGTCACGGAGGTTGTATCATGCCAGCTAAGACACATGTTTAAAATAATTTGATAAACAGTTTTAAAACATCTCAAGAGGGTGATCTTTGATTTTGCAACATTTGGGAATGTACTTTGAAAGCACTTGTTACAGAACAGACTTACAAAAATGGATAAGACTACAGGGCCTCTAATGATCCACCAGATAGCAGCGTTGGTATTAATGTCCCAACATCTGTAATAATAAGAAAAGGGAAAAATGTACTTTTTAGATCCCCAAATGCCAACTGCTTTCACATAGGATCTTAATCTCTTAGCTCTACAAAGACCTCTATTTCATTTTTCACACATTTTTCCATTTTCCATTCAGGGCCTGTTCTTGCTCCCTCAGTCATCAGTGGCAAAACTTCAAAGAGGCTAGGTTGCATCTGGAGTAGCCAAATGACACATTGCCCTTAAAATTAAGTACAGTCCTGTTTATCTAAAAGCCTTGGGTGGGGAGGGGACACCTGAAGCCATCAGAGAAATGAGGTTCCGCTGTGCTTAGAAGTCAGCTACAAAGTTGGGCTTTGAAATGGCTGTGCTCCAAGTCTCTTACTGGGGTACAAAAAGAAAATGCCAGCTGGCTTTCAAGGGAGTATCCACTAGATTTGAAAATCCCTTTGTAGACTAACACTGTTTAAAAGGAGTTTAAAATCATTTGATGCATACTGAGTCCCTCAATGCCGTCTGGCAGAGGGCACGTTATACAATAACTCACATCAGGCAAAAAGTCTCAGAGGAGTACCCGTGTAAGTCTGTAACTTTAAAAATGTTAGTCCTGTGGTACCATGGGGTACAACTACACAGCAGGGCAAATTCGAATTAAGCTATACAACTTCAGCTATGCAACTTCAGCTATGTCAATTGCATAGCTTAAGTTGAAATAGCTTAATTTGGCTTTTGGTGCTGTCTACACAGCAGGAAGTCGAAGGAAGAACACTGTTCCTTTGACTTCGCTTACTCCTCATAAAATGAGGGTGGTAGGAGTCAGAGTAAGAAGTCCTCCAATATGACATTATTTCGAAATAATGGCTTGCTGTGTAGGCATGCACTATGTTATTTCGGAGTAAGTGATGTTATTCTGAAATAATGCTGCTGTGTAGACATACCCTTAGGCTATGTCTACACTGCACTTCTCTTGCACAAAAGCCTAAGCAAATGAAGCACAGATTAGCATATTGCTCTGCTTCATTTGCATAATTAATTAGGGGGCATTTTTGCACAAGAGGCTTTTGCACAAAAAGGAGCTACGTAGGCAGCTCCTTTTTGCACAAAAACCCCTTCTTGCACAAGAGCCATTCTTCCTTATTTTTTCAGGCAGAACAGCTCTTGCGCAAGAGGGGGGTTTATTGCAAAAAGGAACCATCTATACAGCTCCTTTTTGCGCAAAAGCCTCTTGCACAAAAACAGCCCCTAATTAATTATGAAAATGAAGTGTGGCAATATGCTAATTCATGCTTCATTTGCATAGGCTTTTGCACAAGAGAGGTGCAGTATAGACGTAGCCTTAGAGACCGCAAATAGGATCATGAGCTTTCATGGGTAAAACCCACAATATCAGGAAGACTCCCTCATTGTTCCAACATGCTATTATCAGAATCTTTTCTAAACAGTGTCATGCAACGTATCATATGCAAACCCATAACCTGCTAGTTATTAATATAATTGCATAGTGTATATAGAGGGGGTTGTATAAAGCACTATGAATGTGTGCCTGAAATATGTTCCTAAAAGATGTTTCACAAGCAGTGCATGAGCCCAATCTGTCTGAGACAAAGGAATATTATTTTGCCTGTTTTCATGTGTCTCCAATGTAAATGTAGCCAAGTAATTTCTCGAAGGACAATGAAAAGTACATCTGCATAGAAAGGAAACAAAGCCATCAAGCTAAATAACCGGGGGCGGAGGAGGAAGAAATACTGCTTATTGATTACAACATGGGATGGAAACTGCAACCCCTTTAAACAGAGACAACAAGTTTTGAGAAACAGAAGAAGAGACTTTTAGGAATCCAATCACTTAGGTGACAAAGGGGAAGCAGCAACCTTAGGCTACATCTACACGCAGCAATATTTTGGGATACCGAAATAGCTGTTCTGCATCTTTTGAGTGTTGTCTTTATTTAAAAATATAGCGGGTTTGCTCTTCCGACATCCCAGTAAACCTCATTTCAGGAGGAGTAATAGTGTTTTGGAATAGCGATTTATTTCAAAATAAGTGCTGTGTAAGTAGCGCCCAATTTCAAAATAAGCTATTTCAAAATAAGAGATGTAACTTGCATAGCTCAAGTTGTGTAGCTTATTTCAAGTGATGGCTGCAGTGGAGACCCGCCTTAGAGCTCATCATCCATTGACCTTCTTTTTTTGACTCTGTCTTCATAGACAAGGTCAGCTCCCAGATTACTGCGCTAGGCAACACAGCATGGGAAGGAGATGGGCAGTCCTCAGTGGAGAAAGAACGGGTTAAGAACTATTTAGAAAAACTAGACATACGCAAATCCATGGGTCCGGATTTAATGCATCCGCGGATACTGAGGGAGTTGGCAAATGTCATTTCAGAGTCTTTGGCCATTATCTTTGAAAACTCATGGAGATCAGGAGAGGTCCCAGATGACTGGAAAAAGGCAAATGTAGTGCCCATCTTTAAAAAAGGAAAGGAGGACAATCCAGGGAACTACAGACCAGTCAGCCTTACCTCAGTCCCTGGAAAAATTATGGAGGGGATCCTTAAAGAATCCATTTTGAAGCACTTGTAAGAGGGGAAAGTGATCAGGAATAATCAACATGGATTCATCAAGGGCAAGTCAGGTCTGATCAGCCTGATTAGATTCTATGATGAGGTAACTGGCTCTGGGGACGTGGGGAAGTCAGTGGATGTGATATACCTTGACTTTAGCAAAACTTTTGATAGGGTCTCCCACAATATTCTAGCCAGCAAGTTAAGGAAATATGGATTGGATAAACAGACTGTAAGGTGGATAGAAAGCTGGCTAGATTGTCGGGCCCACGGGTAGTGATTAGGGTTGCCAGGTAGACCCCTGCTAAAAAACCAGACACTCTTGTCCGGGGGGTGGGGTCCGGCCAGGAGGGGGGTGGGAAGCAGAGCTGACAGGGGACGGGGGGGGACGAAGGCCGCAGGGCTAGATGGAAGGAGGGGGGGCGGGAAGCAGAGCTGGCGGGGCTGGCCGGCAGGAAGAGGGGGTGGGCAGCAGATCTGGGGCGGATCGGGGACCATGGGGCCAGAGGAGAAGAAGGGGGGGCAGAGGAAGGGGGGCAGGAAGCAGACCTGGCGGGAGGGGGGGAGGTGCAGCCACAGGCTGCAGCCGGACTCCTTCTGGCTGCACCCCTGGCAAGCGCTCCCTTTACTTGCCAGTAGAAGCCGGGCGGGGGCAGGGCTGGGAGCCACTCCCCCCGCCTGGCATCTGCTGGCAACCAGAGGCTCCCAGCTGTGAGGCGGGCCGCAATCGGTGCTGGGAGCCTCTGGTCTCATGCAAAAGCCGGGCGGGAGGAGGGTGGCTGGGAGTCCTGGCCCCCGCCCGGCTTTTACACACGACCACAGGGCTCCCAAAGCCAATCGCGCTCCGCCTCCCAGTCGCTCCCCAGGCCTCGCCAGGCTTCCCTCTGGTGCCCCGCCGGAAATTCAGAAAATACTGGACATTGCACATGTCCGGTATTTTCTGAATTTTTCTACCGGAGAGACGGTGCAAATACCAGACTGTCTGGTAAAAAAACAGACACCTGACAACCCTAGTAGGCTCTGTCTGGTTGATGGTCAGTTTTAAGCAGAGTGCCCCAAGGATCAATTCTAGGGCCAGTTTTGTTCAACATCTTTATTTATAACCTGGACAAGGGGATAAATTGCACCCTCAGCAAGTTTGCAGATGACACTAAGCTAGGGGGAGAGGTAGATACGTTGGAGGGTAGGAATAGGGTGCAGAGTGACCTAGACAAATTGGAGGATTGGGCCAAAAGAAATCTGATGAGGTTCAACATGGACAAGTGTAGAGTCCTGCACCTGGGACGGAAGAATCCCAAGCATTGTTACAGGCTGGGGACCAACTGGCTAAGTAGCAGTTCAGCAGAAAAGGACCTGGGGGTTACAGTGGATGAGAAGCTGGGTATGAGTCAACAGTGGGCCCTTGTAACCAAGCAGGTTAATGGCATATTAGGGTGCATTAGGAGGAGCATTTCCAGCAGCTCTAGAGAAGTGATTATTCTCCTTTATTCTGCACTGGTAAGGCCACATCTGGAGTATTGCGTCCTGTTCTGGGCCTCCCACTACAGAAAGGATGTGGACGCATTGGAAAGGGTCCAGTGGAGGGCTACCAAAATGATTAGGAGGCTGGAGCACATGACCTACAAGGAGAAGCTGAGGGATTTGGGCTTATTTAGTCTGCAAAGGGAAGAGTGGGGGGGGGGGGGGAGGGGTTGATAGCAGCCCTCAACTTCCTGGAGGGAGGTTCCAGAAAGGAAGGAAAGAGGCTGTTCTCAGAAGTCGGAAGAAGAGTGCTCTATTTTGAAATTAGTGCTGTATAGATGCTTCCAGTTTCGAAATAAGCTACACAATTGATGTAGCTCAATTTACGTAGCTTATTTTGAGTTAAGCCCTGCTGTGTAGACACCCTGAGTGTCCAGAGAGAGGGGCTGGACACTGGCTGTGGGTGGCTGTGGGCATTATCTTGCACAGAGTAGTGGGGCTGGTGGAAGTCAGGAAGAGAGCCCAGTACTGTGAGAAGGATGCACAGAGACTCCCAAGGCTGCGAGGCAAGTGGCAGTAGAATCCCTTATCAGTCTGGGTGAACCCTTTAAGTGTCAGTTAGTAATCAGGGTTGAAGCAGCTGCACAGCCTTCACACCCTTGTTCCCGGTAAACTGCGCACTTGGGCGGCTACCCAGGAGAGATACAAATGCCACCCAACTGGTTAGCAGGGCACCCACAACCGGCAGCATGTATTTCTAATAGTGGTGCACATCCACATTTACCATGGTGCACATAACAAAATTTAATCCACGTGTGGATGTAAAAAATGAGAAGGCACATTTCTTGAGACCCTAACTGACTCTCAGCAAGGCCAAGTTTGGTTCACTAGAGTTAAACTGTAACAGCAGAGCCGACAGCCTCTGCGGGCCCCTGAGCAAGGCGGGGGGGGGGGCAGATTTATGCTCCTGCAAGGGACATGACTGAAGACGAAAGGGGCAGGGCGGAGGGCAGCTCGGAGCACATGGCACAGCACTCTGGCAGCAATTTAAAGTTCCCAGGACTCTGGCTGTCACCACTACTACTTGAATCACCAGGCCCAGGGACAACTGTCCCCTTTGTCTCCTCTCCCCCCAGCTCCCTACTGTTGGCAGACCTGAACAGTAATAACAGCTGATGAGGCTTTCAATGGGCACATAACCTATGCAGCTGCCTCTTATACATTTATGTTGCATGTTCCTCTATTGAGTAAAACTTGCATTTAATTAAAATGGCTTACCCTTTATCTTCACATAGGTGCCTGGTGATGGACCATGCTATAACAAATATGGCTGGGGCACCTGCAGTGAAAAATCCAATTACTGTTCTATAAACATCTCATGGATAAATCAATAATCACCCAACCATGATTTTGATGGAAAAAATAAACAAACAGTACCCCATCCCAGGGCGATGAACCACCAGAAGTATTTCCTTTCCGAGAAGAAAGAAACAACCAGAAGGGTATGGAGATACAGTCCCTCCACAAGAAGCCAACTGTAGTTCGCCAGGATGCAGTACTGAAAGAAGATCATGACGAGTTTACACCCAATCTAAGGAAACAAAGATAGTATCATTAGCGTGTGCTGTACCTCCATCTGTCTGCCTGCAGAGATGGAAGAACTTGGATGGACAGTCATTTCTGGCATCCCACACTGACGCAGGTTGGTGGGCTTGGTTCAGGAGTTGACCGGAAAGGAAGGGAGGTCCAGTGGGTAGCGGACTGGAGTAAGATGTGCTCCCTTCCCTGCTCTTTCATAAGATTTTCCTATTCTGGGCTAGTTACTCAGTCTCTCTCCACCCCCCATCAGTCAAGCAGGGATAACCTCACAGAGGTGTTTTGAGGATAACTACATTAAAGATTGAGATCGTCAGGCAGTATGGTGATGGGAGCTATATAAGTACCTAAGACAATTGCCAAATGCTGGCACTGCCTGGTCCCTTAATTTGGCAGCCCCAGTAGAGAGACCCAGGATTATATGGATCATGCTATGCAACAGAGCAAAACCTCTTCTCCTCACTGAAGCCCCGGCCCCATAGCTGACAGGTGGTTAGAGCTCCAAGAGTTTGTGGTGGGAAGGCTGAGCTGGGGAGCAGAGGAAGCTCTGACATCCTTTCCATGCTCTCTGTTCTGTTGGAAGGGGGAGGGAGTAATGCATCGCTCCACATAGGCCTAGCCAAAGAATTTGCAGGGCCCAAGGCAGCACGCTGACAGCAGGGGCTGGCCAGGCACCTTGGCCCGTACCGCCGCTGGGGGCCTGAATTGCAGTGCAGGGCCCTGAAAGCATGGAACCCAAGGCAGCCGCCTTCCTTGCCTTGCCCTGAGGCCGGACCTGGCTCCAGAGGAGGAAGCGTAAGGCTTCATGCCTCCTTAGGCAGCCAAAGATAGGGGGTTCCTTATCTAAGCTAAGGGCAGGCTTTGCATCGTCTAATAGGCACTCCTTTTCCTCTTCCAGGCCACCATCTCCCACCCAGTTACACAGGGTATGTCTACACTGCAAGCAACTTTCGGAATAAACTTTTCTGGAAGATATCTTCCAGAAAAGCTTATTTCAAAATAAAGCATCCACACTACAGCAAAGCCTCAAAATTAGTCTGAGACAGGTTCCTCTAATGTGGACACGCTATCTCGATTTAGAGCCCCAGGAGGTATGGGGGAGGAATAACTTTAGAATGGCCCTGGTGAGGAGCTATTTCAACATAACAGGAGTGGAGCGTCTACACACACCCTCTTCCAAAAAACCTTTTTCGGAAGAGGCATTATTCCTCATAGAATGAGGTTTACCAGTGCTGGAAAAAGCCCTTCGTTATTTTGATTTTCTTTTGAAAGAACGCAATTACTGTGTGGATGCTGGTATTGTTTTTCCAGAATAACGGCCGTTATTCCGGAAAAACAGTGCCGTGTTGATGCACCCACACACAGAGGAGCTTGTGTAAGGTTCAGCCTGGAAGGTGAAATCCTGGCTTAGTTGAAACCAATGGCAAAACTCGCTTTGACTTCCGTGGAGCCAGGATATCCCCCCGAATTCTCAGAGCACTTCCCCTATCCATTTGGATTCTTCCTTGAGAGAAGGGTGGGGGGAACCCTCAAGGTCTAGCTAAACTTTGTAAAGAATTTCAGTATGACCACCGTTAACAGAAAGTGACAGGAGGGAGCGAGAGGGGTGCCTTAATAAGAAAAGACAGCACTGGCTTCTCCAGTAACGCTCTACGGTAAGGAAAGGTCAAGGACGCAGCAGCGGCACTGGCTCACAGACTGCCTTGTTGGAATTCCAATGGAAGGGTGGGGACCTGAGGATGCTGGAAGTCTGGAGTTAACCAGGGGTGGATGAAGATGGGGGCTTTAGTGGCTGCAGCGAAGGGCTGTAGGCTAAAAGGGGCCAGCTAAGGAGTTTTTAGTGTGCTGTAGCCCATAAAGCCCTGGGTTCCTGTCCAGCCTTCCTGGCATTGGGGGCAGGGAGGCGGCTCCATGCACTGCCATTCATCCCCTCCCGCATTGGAGTCGCATCACCAGGAGCACTGGGAATCATGGCCAATGGGAGCTGCGGGGGGCAGTGTGGGAAAACAGAGCCCTCTGTTCCCCCCACCAAACAAGTTAAAACCCCACTTCCCAACCCCACGTAAATGCCCTACCCTCCAACCCCCTACCCCAGCCACCTTCTGCACCAGAACTCCCCCCAAACCCTACATCCCAGCCCTCTGCCCCACACCCTAGCTACCTCCTAGACCCCAAACCTGAGCCCCCTCCTGCACTCTAACTCCTACCCAGACTCTGCATCCCCATCCCAATTTTCTGACCTGAGTCTACTCCCACACTCCAAACCCCTTGGTCCCAGCCTGCAGCCCCCTCCTATTATGCACCAGCCCTCCAGAGTTAGCACCTCCAGTTGTAGCCCTCACCCCTTCCCACACCTATCCTCCTGCCTCAACCCGCAGCCCTGCCGACTGAACTCCTCATTTTGGCCCCATCCCAGAGCCTAGGGGCCCCACAAAATCTAATAGCCCTGGGCTCCAGAATAGTTAATCCGACCCTGTGTTTACCTTGTGTGCCCCGCAGTAGTTAACGTCCTCAGAAGAAAATAAGATGGCGTCTTTGATTAAGTTTGACAAGGCTCGGAAAATGAAGGATGTAAATAGATGCATGTGGATGTAGTTCCTCGTACAACGGAGTCTTCTGAACCCAAAAGAGAGAAATCTCATGAAGTTATGTTTCTAGATCTAATCAGGTTTCAAAAAAGACCTAGACTCCCAGGGCCTAGAGATTCAAAGTGTAACAGATTCAACTCAGCCCGTTATCCTTCAAATGCCATGTAGAGTTACATGGCATTTGAAGGATAATCAGTGTTAATGCCATGTCATTTACCCGTCCCAAGGGATTCTTGTAGAGAAGATCTGAAAAAACCATGTTCCGTCTTCTCTTCATGCACAGGGCACTGCTATAAAAGCTGAGGGTTTGTAGTAACTGCTCTGGCCAAAATTTCCCTTCCCTGCACATTCTGCACTGTGATGTACCCCAGGCTATAGTCTCCTACCCACGGCTGGTTGCACATCAGTGGTGCTGTCTGGATTCTGGATTTGTACCTGCAAACCCACTATGTGCTGCGTCCCACTGGCAGCCAATGAGTGCCTGGAGAGCTTGTGAACTTAGGATGGACTGTAGTTTGCAAAGCATTTGGGGTTCCTGTGGCATTTTACTAATACATTATTTTTGATAAAAGAAGTTTATTTGGTTGAATAACCAACAAAATCAAGCCTCCAGCAAGCATAAATTATACATGCCCAGGACTCAAATACGTACTCTGTCCCGCTGGTATAAAACTGAAATACTGTCCTGCAGCCAATGCAGGACTCCAGATTTACTGGGGTGAAAAACTGACCAGAATTTGGCCCAACCAATGCATTTGAAAAAGGAAATTTAGCCTGAATAGCAAAGAAAAAACTCCCTTCTGGCAAGAACTATTAAAATGTGAGTCAGTCGCATAAGGGAAACACGTGGTGGCCGTGCCAGCCTTGGAAACCAGCCTGGTAAAAACACAGAAAAAACATGCCACAGGACAGCATCCTCTCTGAATAGGGGATGGACTAGTGACCCGAGCTCATTTCCAGCTCTGATTTCTATAACAGTTTTGAAAATGTCACCATTTCGATTAATCTGAAAACGAACAATGGAATATGGGGCTTGTATGAGTCAATCAGCCATTCTGAACAGATGCAAACAAAGAGCATAGAACCTCCCCTCACCTAAATGCGGCCAGGATTCCTAAGGCTATTGTCAGAGTCCCAAGGGAGGTGCTGTATCCAACTGTGTACATAGTCTTCAGCTTCAGGAAGTAGACACGCTGTAAAGGGATGTACGTTTTAATCTTCACTTTAAATTTTAAAGAGTTCCTGGAAATGAGCCCATTTTGACATGCTAAGAGAAGGGCAACCACTTTCATTCTTTGTCTTGTGTCACATGCCTATTTATTCATAAACACGGGTATTCTGCTTTTGGGGAAGGAGTGTGATTCGCAAACCGAAGGATCTTCTGGGACAGATGGATAGACAGACAGAGGGACACACCGAAACCCCGCCTGACTCCCAGTCTCACATTTGAACTGCAAACACTATCCGTTCCCACTGTGACTAGTTTGGAATCACTCCCTGCTCCCCAAGATCATTGTTTCATGATGCAACAAACTGCCACTTACAAACAATAAATCAGACTCACTCTCTCTTCATTGGCAGTGTCGTTCACATCATAGCCACAAGCCACATCGGGTCTCGGGAAGGTTTCTGACCAACCTTCACTGGTGCAGTTTCGATACACAAAACCTGTATGGTAGCAGCAGTAACAAAGCAAGATGTAATGCATGTGCAACCCAAACACCTACTGGACATGGTTTGCTGTCCCCTCTAGTGACATTGAGACCACTTACAGAGAAAAATGCAGGACTATGTAGCACTTTAAAGACTAACAAGATGGTTTATTAGGTGATGAGCTTTCGTGGGCCAGACCCACTTCCTCAGATCAAATAGTGGAAGAAAATAGTCACAACCATATATACCAAAGGATACAATTAAAAAAATGAACACATATGAAAAGGACAAATCACAACAGAGAAAAAGAATGAGTTTGTGTTACACTCTTAGCTGAGCGCCACATTGGCTTTTAGCTCAAACTGTAGAGGCTTAAGCACTAAGCTCCAGAAGTCCCAGGTTTGGTTCCACCTGTTGGTGTTACACAAGGATGAGTATCCCACCTGCCAATCAGTAACAAGCAAATAGCTGTTTCCTAACAGCATGCAGAATAGTTCCCTTCTCAGAGAGCAGACAGTACAATAGAGATGACATTCACTTAGTATGTATCTACGCTGCACCTTGAGCTCGGAATAAGATTCGCAATTTGAGCTACGCAAATTTCGTATCTAATTTCAAAATAGCTTATTTCTGCATAGCGCCAAATTTTGAAATAAACTGCTGTTCCAAAACGTCCCTTATGCCTCGTGGAATGAGGGTTACAGGGACATCAGAATAGCAAACCTGTTATTTTTAAATCTATTTAAAAGGCTCGTTTAAAAGTCGCGGAATTGGTATTTCGGGATAGCTCCAGTATCCCGAAATAGCACCGCAGTCTAGACATAGCCTTAGGAGTGGGAGCACCTTTTGAATGTAGCTTGTGGCTGAACAGAAGCAAAATGAATCAACTAAGTGTCTAGCAGGGCTAGGAGCCTCCTCCAAAGCCCAGTGAAGTCAATGGAAGACTCCTGCATTAATGAAGTTAATGGGCGTTATGCTACCTCAGTGGGTGGTAGCCGGGGCACTACAGCCCAATAATGTTTTGTCTATGGGCTATATGGGAGACTGCTCTGCATGTGTGTCTGTAACTCACACACTTTCTGGGTGTGGTGTACTGTCCCACCTAGTGGCACTGTCCGAAACCACTTATAGAGAGAAAGAATGAGTGAGCCCTGGCCTTAACTGAGAGCCAGCTGGCTCTTAGCTCAAGCACTACAGGCTCATGCACTAAGCTCCAGAGGGCCCAAGTTTGGTTCTGCCAGTGGCATTGCTTGGCTGTGGTATTTTAACAGTTCCTCAGCCATGGACATTGACTCTGGAGTTCAGGGACCAAGTCTGTTAACCTTTAGGGGCCCAGTGCAAAGCCATCACTTCTGCAGGCATTTTCCTGTGGGTGGGTGGGTGGGTGAGTGGGAGAGACTTGCTGTGCATAATGCATGCATTTATTGATGATGCGGCTAGTTAATCATATTGAAATTTGCCCTGTGTAATTTGGGTGGTTCTTATGATATGCTTCACACGTGCCGGGACAGATATGATGGGTGTATTTTATTAATTGAAACATAAATAAGCAAAGCTGTTCCGTACATCTGGTGCTTGCTGGTTCGTATTCCAGGAAAAAGCAAATCTGTGACTCATGGCACCGAAGCTTCATTCCCTAGAGAAGTTTAACATTTTTGTGGAAGATTCCTAGCTCAGGTATCTGACTGCTTATATCTGTCTGACAAGAGGACAAGCTGTCTGATTATCAGCAGTAAGGGAGCTAAAAACTGATGGATTCTAGTATTTTCCATAAAGCAGTCTTGCTTAGCTACAAGAAGAGCACAAAGTCCTGTTTCTCTGAATACAGGAGAAACCAGAACCAAGAGGAGCAATCTCCTCCTAGCTTTCAGCCCCAAGCCTCTGTACTCAACAGATCCAAAAGTGCTCATTTTCTCTCTCCGTCTCTAGCCCCAGCCTCTTTCATGGTGACACCACATTTATCAGCTGCTGCTAGTCTCCTCCTGCCTGATTCTAGCTTTCTCACGCCTGGCCTGTGCCTTTCTCTCTGTGTTTTGTCTGCTCTCCATTTCCATCTGTTCTCTCACACACCTAGTCATGATACCCCATGGAATCTGCCAACCAGGTTTTAGGTGTGGCCCCTAAAGTGTTTTTACAACTATCTTGAGCGAAGGGCGTGTTCAAACATCAGTTTGGAAAAGGTTTTAACTCAGCCCATACCAAGTTTTCACCCAACTCAGAAGTAGTACAAACAGTGCCTCCAGGCGGAGGGCTCTGTTCGGTCTGTATGAAATCGTTGCTGTGATTTTTAAGTGAAGGCTGATCTCTTCTTTTAAAAACACAGTGGTCAGTGTGTGTATTTAAAGGGAGGCATAAGGGAAATAACATCTGATTTGTGTGCTTGTGCACCAGCAGAAAGGGAGAGCTTAGACCTGTGGAATTATAACATGGGAGCAAATCCTTCTTACCTGAGTGGAAGACCAGCACATGACTGATTATATTACCAGTCTGTTGAGCAACATGCTGCCAGAAAGAACTCAGCGTACACTCTGAAGCATGAAACCCAGAAATGCTGCTCAGTAGTTTTTCCCGAGGACACGTTTACACAGCAGGGCTAAACTTGAAATAAGATATGCAATTTGAGCTACACTAATTGAGTAGTTTAAGCTGAAATAGCTTATTTTGAATTTGGGAATGTCTACATAGCACTTATTTCGGAATAGAGCACTCTTCCCCCGACTTCCCTTAATCCTCATCAGAGGAGGGTTACAGGAGTCAGAGTAAGATGTCCTCCTGCTTGTGTATACAAGTGCACTTTGTTATTTTGAAATAACGTCAGTTATTCGGAAAAAACGGTGCTGTGTAGACGTACCTCTGGTGAGCATGCATAGCATATGTACGGATTGTCCATGTGGTAAATCTCAGTGGGGCTGGGATTTGCAACATAACCAGAAGCATGGAATTTTTACACCTAGGATTTCTAGAGAAACTAATCACCCACTGAATGTGGTTAAGTGTATTGATGTCATGGGCTTAAACTTGTCTTAGGCACCTCACAGGACAAGTAATAAATCCTGGTTTGGGCCTAGACAAACTACAAGCCAGAGCAGATCATTGGAGAAAAGTAACTCTGACTAGTTGCTACTATGTCTATCTGAATCCATGCTGAAGAGGAAGTATTTTTATAATGAAATAAAGCCTGGGGCTACACTGCAGAGATTTTAAAAAAAACAAAACACTTTTTTTGAATTTGAAAAAAAATATCGAAAGAACAGAGGGTATGTCTACACTAAAAAGTTAATTCGAATTAACAGACGTTAGTTCGAATTAACTTTGATAGGAGCTACACATGCAATCCGCTAGTTCGAACTTAATTCGAACTAGCGGCGTGCTTAATTCGAATTAGGTAAACCTCATTCTACGAGAACTAACTCCTAGTTCGAATTAACTAGTTCGAATTAAGGGCTGTGTAGCCACTTAATTCGAACTAGTGGGAGGCTAGCCCTCCCCAGCTTTCCCTGGTGGCCACTCTGGGCACCACCAGGGAAACTCTTCTGCCCCCCTCCCAGCCCCGGACCCCTTAAAGAGGCACAGGCTGGCTACGGTGCCCGTGCCAGGTGCAAGCCTGCCAGCACCCAGCCAGCAGACCCTGCACCTGGCATGGCTCGAGCCAGCCACCTGCTGCCACCCAGCCCTCTGCCTCTTCCCAGGACCAGGCTGGCGGCTCTCAGGAGCCTGGCCAGGACCGCAGGAGGCAGGCGCCCACCTGGTCTAGTGCGGACATCGTGGACCTCGTCCACGACCTCCGCACTAGGCACAGGAAAGTGGCCGTCTAGGGCAGGATAGCTGCCAGCCTGGCCACCCAGGAGCAGGTTTGCATGAAAATCAGGGTGGTCCAGTGAGACCCCCGACCCTGAGCCCTGAACTTAGAATGGCTGTCCTGGGTCAGACGAAAGGTCCACCTAGCCGAGTAGCCTGTCTGCCAACAGCGGCCAACACTGGGTACCCTGGAGGGGATGAACTGAAGACAACGACCAAGCCATTTGTCTCGTGCCATCCATCTCCAGCCTTCCACAAACAGAAGCCAGGGACACCATTTCTACCCCCTGGCTAATACCACTCCATGGACCCAACCTCCATGACTTTATCTCACTTCTCTTTAAACTCTGTTCTAGTTCTAGCCTTCAGAGCCTCCTGCAGCAAGGAGTTCCACAGGTTGACTATTTGCTTTGTGAAGAAGAACTTTCTGTTATTAGTTTGAAGCCTGCTACCCATTCCTTTCCTTTGGTGTCCTCTAGTCCTTCTATTATGGGAACTAATGAAGAACTGTTCTTTATGCACCCTCTGCACACCACTCATGCTTTTATAGACCTCTATCATATCCCCCCCTCAGTCTCCTCTTCTCTAAGCTGAAAAGTCCCAGTCTCTTTATCCTCTCTTCATATGGAACCTGTTCCAAACCTCTGATCATTTTAGTTGCCCTCCCCTCTCCCACTCTCTCTCTTCCCCTCTCCCACCTCCTTTTCCCAGTCTCCCCCAGTTTTGTTCAATAAAGAGAGTTTCTATTTTTGAACACACGTGTCCTTTATTTTGTACATCAGGAAGGGGGCTAGGGAGGGGTAAGTGGAAGGAGGTGAGGGAGGAATGGGGTATGAGCCCCCGATGGGGAGGACTGGGGTGGCTCTGTGGGCTCCTCGGGGTGGAAGCTCTCCTGCAGCCCCCCGATTGACTCCCCCCCGGATGGCAGCCTGAGGCAAGTGCAGCCAGGCTGATGGCTGAGTGCTGTGATGTGCCAAGTGTGGGCACTCAGGGCACTCCAAGCCAGGACTGCTTTGCAAGCGGGGAACCCCTGAGAACTGTCTGTCCGGGGTGGGGGTCGGGTCCCTTTAAGCACAGCCCTCGGCTAGCCTGAGACAGCAGCTCCACGCTCTAAGTCCAATCTGATGCCCTGCTGGCACTGCTTCCGGCCATCCTTACCTCGGTTCAGGGTCCACTCAGTGTGGACATGCTAGTTCGAATTAGAAAAATGCTAATTCGAACTAGTTTTTAAGTCTGGATGTGCTAATTCGAATTAGCTTAGTTCGAATTAACTAATTCGAACTAAGTTAGTTCAAATTAGCGCTGTAGTGTAGACATACCCAGAGGGGTTTTTCTGACATTAGTAAACCTCTTTCTACAAGGAAGAAGCCTTTTTCCAAAAGAGCTCTGCCGGAAAAAGGCGTGTGTGGACAGGGAAGGGGAGTTCTTTCAAAAGAAGAGAAAAGAGGAAAAAGCACAGGTGCCTTGGTGGCCATTCCGTCCATAGTAATCACTGCTTACATATGATAGTGTCCATTCAGTGTGGATGCTGTCTTTCGAAAAAGCAGACCGTTTTTTCGATGTGCTTTTGCTATGTAGACGCTCTCTTTCGGAAGAAGTTTTTTCGGAAGATCTCTTCCAGAAAGGCTTTTTCCGAAAGAAGCCTGCAGTCTAGACATAGCCTGGGTAATAGCAACAGCCATGGAACATCTGTCAGCCAGGAACTACCACTGTCTACCAATCCAGAGACATGGGGTAAAACACTGGCCATACGGAATCAAACTCCCAGTGACTTCATTGTGGGTGAAATCCTGGCCACGGATGCCAACCTTATCAGCAACCTTGCTCAGTTGCTTATAAAACCTGTTAGGGATGATCTAGATGTTGTTTGGTCCTGCCATGAGGGGAGGGGACTGGACTTGATGACCTCTCCAGGTTCCTTCCAGTTCTATGGGTCTATGAGACTCAACATTCAGATCTAGATCTGACCTTCACTGATCGGACATTTGGGTCCTGACTTTCATTTCAGCTTATTACACAGGTGGGGGATCAGCCAAGATGTTTGTGGTGCAGATGCAATTGTCGATCCCAGGACTCAGGAATATTTAGATCAAGGCAAGGGAGCAGATAGCCTGCTTGGCTCCTGGGCAAGTTGGGGGAGGGAGAGGCAGCTCTGCACTCCCAGAAGGGCCGGTACCTTGGACAGAAGGGTGGGGCTGAGAGAAGCCAGCCCTCCATGCCACACTGTGTGTGGCACGCCCCTCCCCAACCCTCAGAGCCACACGGAGCACATGGCACAGCACTCCAGCAGCAGAGAGCCCCAAGCCCTTTTGAGTTGCCAGGTCCCAGGGCAACTGTTTCCCTTCCCCTCCTCCCCTCCCCCCCCCCCCCCCCCCCCCCGTCCATAGACCTCTTCCCACCACCCCATTGACAGGCCTAGATCAGGGTTTTGGTTCAAATCCATCTGTTTCCCTAAATTGTGGTTCTTTTGTATTTGTGACTACGAGTATTCTTTGTAGCTAAGTGGTGTGGAGAGCAAAGTTTTGGCAGTTGTTTTTCCTGTGTATATTTGGTTTCCCCCTAAAATTGCATGAGACAAGACAGTCAGCATTGTAAAGGTTTCAATGTATGAAGCACAAACAAGTCCCAGTATATGTAGTACAACAGAATGCAGCTACACTGGAAATAAACTGTTGATGGTTTCAACCCCAAACGGGTCATGAACAAATTTTAATGCTAGTGAACATTGTCTTGTGATTCTGTTTTGAACCCACTCAGTTTGATCATTGCTTATTATGAATGACTCACTACAACTCAGACTCTGTGTATATGAAGGGCAAATTAAGTTTAGAGTTGCTAGAGTTACGGTTTTCCTTTCCTTCAGATAGCAGAATGCACCCATGATTTCAGATAGCATCCTTTGGCTATACGACCTCTGTTCCACTTCAATCACCATCCAACTTTGATATGTATGCTACTGTTTTCTTCTGGAGAGACTAAATATGAGACCTTCTCAAGTGTTAGCAGCTCCCTCTAGTGGCTGAATTAGTAGCTGTGTTTCACTTAACTTGTGGTTTTGCAACCAAAAATCATCATGAGTAGGGCTGGCTGGAAAATGGTTTTCCAATCCAATATTTTTTCAATCTATCAAAAGACTTTCCCCATCCTGAATTGAGATGAAAATTTGAAATATTTTCCAAACTGAAATCCTACCTCCCCAATCAGTTTGAGTCAATTGAAACATGTTGTTTTGAAAATTTCAAGCATTTTGTTCCAATTTCAATCTCTTTACTTTAAAAAATAGGTACAAAATAAGTTATATTTTCAAATGACAAGTCATTTTAAAATAAAAATACCCAAGAACTATTCTTCATTTTTCTCTGAGCCACAATTAAAAAAAGAATAGTTTTATTTTTAGTCCATTTCATTTTCAAGCTCCCCTGCACTACTACAATGATGAAAATATTCAGGCTGCAAACACCACAGAATTATGGTAACCTGCCTTTAAAAAAATTGAAACTTTTTTTTTCTCGGTTTAGGTTTTCTAAAAACAAACTCTAACCAGAAAGTGGCCCTTTAAAATCACACGCAGCTTAAAGGCGGCTTTAATTACTTTATTTTACCTTTTTTCCCAGTAAGCATCTGGAAGAATTCTGGACAATGAGCATTGACAGTCTGTCCAACTGAAGAAGATGGCCAGCAGTTCATGTTATCCCACATTCCAGCACATCTACCTAAGATATAAGAACAAAAGCATCGTAGAACATACTCCCTGGGCATCTTCAGAGAACAAAAACACTAAATCATCTTAAAGTGTGAAGAATCTTTAATCCTGCTCCCATTGACGACAAGGATGTTTTCCTCCTATAGCCAATGGCGGATATAGGACAGGGTGAGCGGGGCGGGTGCCCTAGGCCCCGCGCTTCAAAAGGCCCCTCGCCAGCCCCGCTCACCCTGCCCTATATCCGCCGCTGCTGCCCTTACCTGCTGGAGCCGCCTCCACCACTGCCCTTCGCTGCGTGTCTGCGAGCAGCTCCACTAAGCCGTGGCATGCGCCCGGCAGTGGCTTGTTGCCATGGTGCCCAGGTATCCCGCTGCTCCGCCCTCCTGCCCCACCCAGAGAGAGGCTGGGGGTGGCGCAGTCTCTCCTCCGGGGGAGCCCAGATCCCTTTCTCGCCATGCCCAGGGGCAGAGTGACCCGCCCGCCAGGGAGACCCCGTCTCCTCTCGCCAGTCCCTACCTCCCCCGACTTGTGGGCGCAGCGCAATCCAGATCCAAAGACAGTGGACATGCCACCCCCCGGTCCCTGGGAGCAGGGGGAGTTGCCAGCTGCCCCCGCCCAGCCAGGAGCTGTTCGAGAGGCTGAAATGGTCATTTTTGCCTGTCTGATGAGTCAGACACCCCTGCCCGCTGGTCCTCCCTATGGCCCATCTGTGCGCCATCCTCCACGTAGCCACACCCTGCCTTCCCCCCAACCCAAGTGCCCACACACTGCCTGCCTCCCAAGTCCCAACACCCACACGTTGCCTGCCTCCTAAACCCAGCACCCACACACTGCCTGTCCCCCCTCAATCCCAACACCTAATGCTTCCTGGCCCTGCAAGTCCCAACAGCCACATGCTGCCTCCCCCCAACACCCAACGCTGCCTGCCCCCCCAAGCTCCAACATCCACACGCCCCCTGTACCCTCCCCAAGTCTCAACACCCACACTCCACCTGGCCCCCGCAAGTCCCAATGCTTCCTGGCTGCCCAACACCCAATGCTCCCTGGCAAAAACCAGCCATGGGCAGCCAAAGAGAATCGACTGTGAGCCAGGAGCGTTTTGTAGGTCTTTCGATTATATCGATTGAAAACGACCTGTGTAAGGAAATGGACTTTATGACACAATTGAAGAATGTGCTGCCAAAAGAGCTAGACAGCTAGAATAGACTTAAATACAAATGAAAATGTTTAATTATTAA